>NC_079431.1:22279783-22537283 GCF_026213295.1 Gadus chalcogrammus
GGAAAAAGACTGTTCTACTATCAAAGGCCCTATCTATGGATAGTCTGCCACCTGTTATCAGGGAAGCTGACTCTGCCAAGATATTCAAAGCAAAGCTGAAAACGTAACTCTTAAGGCTTTTGTTTGGCACCTAGGGGAGCCTTCAGCTGCTGTTGCTTTTTGCTGAAATTGCTGCTGCTGATAGGCACTAGATTAGCAGTTTTCTGTGCACCTTTTCCCTTCTTAATCCTTAATCTGTCTGTTTTAGCGTGTTGTCGTGACTACGAATGGATGCCTGGTCTATTGCGGTGACAGTGACTGGATGCCTGGACTCACAAGACACCATTTATTTTAATTGTTGTTTACAATTATTGAAAATGTTTGCTTGTATGCATGTCAATTATGGCACCCTTTTTCCTCTTAACCATCCCTGGAAGGAGGGATCCACCACTCTGCTGTCCTTCTCAAGATTCTTCCTTTGTTAATGCCTTGAAAACTGAATTGGTAATGACCCACGGCAAACAAGTGATCTTTTCTTGAGGCCAGTATACGTCATTGTGTGTGAGCGACGGCGTATGTTATAATGAGCGATATCGATACACTATAAGTGTCTTAGAAGCTTAACCCTCTCGAACGCAGCCATCAACATCAACCACTGCCCAGACGGATCTCCGCACATCCTCACACCAGTGGCCCTTTCTAGACCATGTCAACTGGGGGGCCGACCAGTCACATTACACCTCATTGTTCTTGATTTTCCCCACTGCACTGTTAAGTGTCATGTTCTGTCAAATGTGTCATTTATCCTCTCTTGCAGGAAAACAATCAGACAGACTGTGCAGAGCTGTCTGGAGATGAACACAGAGCTGGAGTTTGTGTCATAATGAAGCATAGTAATTGATGTATTCGTTGATGCCTGGAAAGACAATAGTTGTTTATGCAGTTGCTTTTTTATCCAGAAGCTCCTTGTCTCTCAATTATTGAAATTATCTTTCCATTTCCTGAAAACCAGGATACAGGAGGCCGAGCAGGCAGCAGAGTTTAAAAAGAGGTGGACCCAGTTTGTAAACGCAACGTTTCCAATGACCGGAGCTGACACCAGGGTAGCTGATACCCTTACGGTGCCCAAGTCTCAGGCTGTAGATTTATAGACCGAAACGGAGTGAAGCTTTCTTTAACCATAAACAACACAGAGAAGATCGTCTCTATTGCTACAAACTACAAAGACATTGGAGCCAGGTTCAGCTACTTGGGCTTTGCAGGTTATTCTAAAGTGGAGGATAGAAAAGAGGTCTTGAGGTTTGGCCTTGGCTCAAAAGTGATTCCTCAACAGACGCTGGTGGAGGAGCAGCTGCTTGATGCTGGCTTCATGGTGAACGTGATCGCAGGGCTGGTTCTCTGCGTGGTGATTGGCTTGCCGACCATGCAGAGGAAGTTGTACCTGTGATCCCGCTTGAGGAGCGGGAGCTGGCCCCTCAAGCTGCCCTACCTTCATGAGGCGCTGGGGCCCTCCATGAGGTCTCTCTACCTGCTCCGGGACCAGCGGGCCAGTATCTTTACTGTACAACAGCAAACCCAGCCTGTTTTCCCTGAAGAACATCCCCCAGCACCTGTACCTGATGTTCAGAGGGGAGGAGGGGGTCCCAAGGGCTCCAGAGTTCAGGACCTTACAGGGGCTCTCTTGGTTCTCTACGTTTCTCTTGTCTGTCGCGTTGAAAGAACAACGAAGACGTATGATTTGTCTGCTTGCTTGATTGACGGGATGCTTGTCGTTTCTTGTATGTAAGGGTGTTATTAGATCAACCAAAGGGTGAAGAGAGATGTTTAAGCTAAGCTTTCATTATACACTACAGTTGTCGTTCAACATTCCCTATGTAAGAGAGTTTGGTTGGAAAGGTTCGTCATTCAAGCAGTCTGTCTGGTGACGAATGCCACTAACTTTTACCACAGCTTTAATTCATGTGATGGAAAGCTCCGAGTGCTGTCACATGTCTATTGTGCTCTCCCTTTCACAACCTCTCTCTCCATCTCACAATCTCTCTCTACTCTTTTTTCCCTCTCCATTTCCACCGACTCCCACTTTCCATCTTTTCATAACTGATGAGGGATTGTAGTAATCATAAGTACTTCATGAAGACCTCTCTAATATTCATGTTCACATGGATGCTCATCTTGTATTGATGCCCAGTCTTGTTTCGTGAGTCACAGCTTTCTAACAGAAATGTTAACATTCATAAGTGCTGACACTTAAATTCATGAGAAAATATCACCAAAATTATATAATTGAACACATAATATATATTCGTTTATTTGTACCCTTTAACAAAGATTACAAACTGCTGCTGTTTAGAGACGTACAAAATAGCTTCTAGCTTCTAACAGATATGACAAAGGATGTTGGTTATGTTGTCTTGCTTTGTTATAGTAATATAAAGTATGTGGTATTTCAAAAACCTTAATATAAAAGATATATGTCGGGCAAGAAAAAGCTTGTAGGTGCTCAAAGATATCATGGCTGTTTGCTGGCTTAACACTCATGATTATATGAGAGAATCTCTGCTCTTGTTAATATTTATACTCCATGTCCTCATTATACAACGGCAAAATAAACGGATGCCCTGAAGGTCTTCTGAATGGAGAAAAAGTGTTTATTGGTCTCATAGGAGGTATGAATATCATTACTATAAGTCCCCTCCGGGTTTATTGAATCAGAGCAGAGGAGGAGGGCCTAATGGGGATCAGAGAGAGGAAACGGACAGCCTTGAAAGGTCTCTAGCACAGCTTTTACCCAGCGCCCAGCCATGCTGCTAATGTGTGATCTAGACCAGGTACAAACAGGTCTAGATCAGATCCTGATCCATAGAAGATCTGGATCAGATTTAGACCAGGTCCAGGACACACAGGTTGATGTCAACCTGACAACGCCACTTCCTCGACCAAAAGGAGGAGAATCGCAGGGGATGATCGGTACTGACTGGGATTATTACGTATCATCCAATCAGAAGATGATGAACGGGTATACTCTGTAGATCGTCTGCTATTGGTCAATATCCGTGTCCAGAGAGCAGATAAAATGTACGTTATTAATCCCAGATGAAAGATGCAGGGAAAGAGATGTTGGTAAAAAGATGAGAGGTTCCTGAGAAGCTTAGGTGTAGATGAAAGCCACAGTGTCTTATGCAGATGACGTCCACACAGTGTCCTCCCAGCCGGGAGACGTCCTGTTTCATTGGCCCTGTGGGCAGCCAGAGGCCCACGTGTTGGGGCGGGGTTCCTAGCTTGGTGGCCTTCAATTACTCTCTGCTTCTTTTCTTGTGATACCAATGTGTGTTGTGAGGCTCTGTGGTGAGAGTTGGAGAGGAGAGATGAATAAATTCCTACTTCAATTACAAGAAGTGACAAACTCTTAAATTAGAAATGTTGTGTTACCATGAATTACACGCCCAGCGAAGCAGTTAACCATCACAGCAGCTACAAATATCACGCCGAAATAGTCGGCAATTACTGTCAGCCACGTGTGACACAAACACACAGACATGTAAAACATGTCAGCAGGAGGCGTCTACGGCAGGCAACATGCTACTGGACGCAGCTGCTGGTTTACTGGGTTCAGTGGAGAAGAACATCCCATTACAGAAGCCATCAGAGGCATGATGTAACGCTCGCCATATGGGAGGCCTCAGAAACGAGATGCCATCCCACTCCCGGGCGCACTCTCACTGAGCACGCTCAGTGAGAAGCGTCCTTAGTCGCTGGGCTGGCCGGCCCTCTTGTCGCTCCCCTCCTCTCCGCAGAGTCTTCAGAATAAAAGTGTGTCAGATCTTCAGAATAAAGGTGTGTCAGATCTCCAGAATAAAAGCGTGTCAGATCCTTCAGAGTAGGAGCGTGCCCCTTTCCTCGGACATGAAATGCTAATGCTGGTGGGGAAAGAGTGAGCTCTGAAACGGACTGTTCGGGAGACATAGTATACACTTAACCTAACGATATCAGTGGTAACCATGGCAACACAAATGTTTTTAAGCCAGTAATGAGGTTATCGTACAATGTCTACCTTACGACACACTAAATGGGTACAAATGCATTGCAGCTGCCTCAGAAAAGATATGGAAAATATACCATAACTAAATACATGCATTGATATGTTTAGATTAATATTGTATACTTATTGATGCATCATCAATCAGCTGCTACATATGATGTAGTAGTATGTCAACTGAATACTGCCGTGAGTGTTTTTACTTGTACTTCGTATTCACGGCTGAAATCCACTGTGGAAGTCTGTGATGTCTGAGAGGAATAAGAATGGAAAACCTGGAAGAAATGATCTACATGAAGACGGAAGGCTGGCTGATGGACCTCCTTTGATGCTGGATAATAACCAACATCCCATCATTATTTAATGAGCTATTTGCTCAGGAAGAATTATACTCTTGACAACAGGGGCTTCTAGTGCTGTTGTTCGGGTGATGGATAGACTAGTTTTAGCATGCCATGACATACGGCAGGGACGGATTTCACATTATTTTTCAGGAATAGCACCACTTTAGCATGCTACTACCCAGATGGCATTGGTTCTACAGCAGGAGGGGAGTAGCCTAGCTTTAGCATGCATCCCATTCACTACCCAGTCATGTCATTAGTTACATAGCAGGTGGGGAGTAGCCTAGCTTTAGCATGCAAACCAATTCACTACCCATTCCTGTTGGTAGCGAGTCGACACACAACAGTTGAGCTAGCTAAGCTACAGTCCAACTTAGTCCCGGCTCCCTCTCCATCAACATTCCGATTGCAAACTTCCCTGGCGACTGACATGGACATGTCTCCCTGTCTAATTAACCTTTAGAGAAGTCCCCATCACTTACAGAGAAGCCTGCTATGCCAGACCTCATAGCAACTGTTGCTGCCACCCTGCTGTGCTACGCTATTAGCCCCCCGCTAATGAGCGAGAGCGCCTCGTCTTAGCTGGATCCCTCTCTCTCTCTCTCTCGCTCTCTCTTTCTAAAATAGCTGCCAATGCAACCAACTGATAGTTGTCTGAGCTCTTGGCCCAGTGTTGACCTTGCACTGACAACCAGGACTCTCTCTCTCTCCCAGGCCCGGTGATGAGGTGCAGAGCAGATGGCGATGATGATGAAACTCACTCAAACTGTCGTCTTCACCTCAGTAAACAGACAACTAACCACTGATCACATTTACCAAGCAGTCACAGGGCAAATTATTGGAGGAGGAGGAGGAGGACGAGAAAGATGGATAAAGAGGAGGAGAAGGGTGTAGATGGATAAAGAGGAGAAGGAGGAGTAGGAGGGAAGAGAATAGAGGGGGAGAATGAGTCACAGGATGAGCACGAGTCATATGAGTTGGAGGAAGAGGTAGAGAGAGGGGGGAGTAGCTGAATTATCATTAATCTGATGAAAGTCGTTTGTGTCAAGGGGATCCTTGATTCAGCTATGTGTGATTAAGGATCAGGGGCCGTATTCACAAAGCATTTTATCTTACCGCTAGGAGTGCTCCTAACTCGCGCTAAAACATTTTACGTAGGAGTTTTTTCTTAAAAGTTATTCACAAAGCCGCTGAGACCTACTCTTACTAAGGATAAATCACAAAGAGTGAACTAAGAGTGACGCGCCGTTGCTATGGATTACGTCAATTCTCGTGCACGAGTTTAGAAGCAGTCAGTTCGGTGATTGGTTGTTCAGACGAGCCCACTGAATCACCGAAAAACAAGGAAATAGCCTAGGCTAGAAATGAATTCCTATTAAGTAGTTATAGTGCAGTTAGCAGAATACACGCATGATGACAATTTTGTGCAGACCACGATAATGACGTTGTAGCCTGCACGTTCAAGAGAGAGAAAGCAAACAATAAAAATACGTAAAATTTAAAAGAAAATAAATGTTATGAACTACACAAGTGTTGACTGATTTGTGCCAAGGTGTTTACCTAAAATGTGTTTTCAAAGTGATCCCTAAATGCCGGCCAAATTCATTGTCATGTTGATCGCCATCATCATCATCATCATCATCATCGTCGTCTGGCTGTGGAATGTTCCTCCGCTTGCAGAGGTTGTGTAGAATGGCACATACAGTAATGACTGTGCTTGCCCTCTCTGGGGTGAGGCGTATTTCGCCGTGGAGGACATGAACCGACGTTTCATCTGCCCAATTCCTCTCTCCACAACATTTCGTGTATGTTTGTGTGCTCTAGCATAGGCTACATGGAAGAAATCAGTAAACAATAATAAATATGGATTCAACAAATAAAAGGCGTCAAAGAGCCAATACGATGTGTTTTACACGTAGGACTAAGCGTAATATGCGTAATCACTTACATGTTATACTTTAACTGTGCTCCCAGTTGTGGATTGAGGTAGGGTGTCTAGAGCCACGTCTTGCATGGATAGTCACTGTCTCCCAGCAAGTGACACCCAACTGGTACATCTCAAGAAGCTGCCTCAGACCGCTCTCCATTAAAATGCGCGAAACATGGGTAGCTGAAGATCCAGGCCACTTTGCAACAACATCCAGTAGGCTATGTTAAAATTTGCATCAAAAACAACCTGCGTGTTGCTGGAATGCACTTTCTTCCTATTGACGAACACGTCCCCGTCTTTTGATGGCGCAATTATTTTTATGTGCGTCCCGTCAATAGCACGGGTCCACACCGGGCATACCTGCAATTGCCATGAAGTTGGCTTTGATCCTGTGTAATTGTTGAATGTCCAAAGGAAAGTTTATGGCACGGCTGACTGATGGTTGCGATATTTTTAAATCGTCGGCATTGCAAAGTTGCATTGCACCTGTTGCTAAATAACGTAGTATGGCCAAACATTTTATTTCGGGACTAATCGGATTATTCCTGTTAGTCGGGGATGTTATTGCATTGCGATTAACTCCACAACAAGTTTAATACCCTAACATTTCGTCTCGCAGGCATTTACGATTCTTTGTGAATAGGTCTTAATGAGTTAGGAGTCCTCTTGAGGACTTTTAAGCTCTCCTAGACTTAGGTGCTACTTTTAGGCCTAAAATACTTTGTGAATTGCTCTTAGTGAAAAAAGTTAGGAGTCCTAAATTTAAGAGTGACACGCCCATTATTTTTAGGAGTTACTCCTAAATTCGCCAGTTAGGACCTACTTTTAGCCCTAAAATCCTTTGTGAATACGGCCCCAGATAAGGTTTAGGGGCATCTTGTTTAGGCACGTCTACTGATAGATTGTGGACATTGGGGCTCAAAACTTGTACCTTTTGGCTGGGAGTCAAGAATGCTAGCCACTATACTATCCTTCCCCCTATTTAGATGTTAGGGTTATGATGATCATGGTCATTTGAAGAAGAAGACAAAGAAGAAGACAGAAATGTTAGATGTACCATGTTTACTGATATATGTCACAACCTGATGTTATGAGCTGGTACAATCACAACAAACGCTTTCCGCCTACCCACACTCTCCAAAAGTCCTCCTCGGTAATGTCATCTGGACAGAATTACAGCCCAAGAGTCTAGAAGCATTTTTGGTATGATCTAATTTGTGTTGTTCTCGGGAGAGAGCCCCAGCCTGTCATGGAACCATGCAGTCTTACGGTAGAGGTATATTAACTTCATGATGCGTCCTTTCACACTTGTCTTTGGATTATTTTAACTTGAAGCTACTAGGTATCCATGGCCACCTTGTCCACTGAAGGTGAGCCCCATTAATGTGAAGGCTTATGTAGTCGATTTATACAGAGCCAACCTTGTCAACTGAACAGTCTGGACTCACTAGAGAGTCCTGCCCTTGCTCCGTTTCACTTGGGAAGCTTCCAGAAGAGTCCCTCCCGCGGGGAACTAAAGCCTTTATAGTGAAACTGTCCTTGTTCTTCCTGATCCAACGCGTGGAGTCTGAACTCTCACCACAGTTTCCAGCAGTAATAAACACACATCAGGGCAGGAGCCACTATGAGGCAAAGAGCTGAATGATGTCAGCTGCTGTCTGACTAATGTCTCTGCTGGAAAAGAGCTGGTGAGCAGCCCTGGAAAGTGTTACGTAAAGGTTGTGTTATGGTTCACACTGGCGAGACAGACAGAGAGACAGAGAGACAGACATACACAGGCACACACACAGACACACAAGCAGGCAGACACACAGACAGACACACACACAGACACACACAAACTCTCTGAAGACTCTTGGCCTGCTGTTTGGTTACAGGCCAGAGGAAACCTTTATTTCCTGTTTCACTTGCCTCACATGTTGGTAAAATAGAACGCTTGTTTCTGGTATTACAGCTTTTTATCAGATATATTCATTGATTCTTTGTCAATGTATTCTTTACTACCTTTCAATTACCTTCATGATGAATTCCCGAACTCCAGTCTCCATGTTAAAGGGGTGATATTATGCCAGGTGTGAGGGTGATTAGCCATTACACACCGCATTTTACAAAGGAAAAGGCAGATTTGGCTATTCACACTCACACCTGGTGCCATAATATCACCCCTTTAAAGCCCGCCCACCAATATTATAAGCTGATCCAAAACACTTGGCAGGTATTTAAACAATAATATTACAGCAATAATAATATGCCGTAATACTTTGAATATGTAAGAAACCACAATTAGTTTCCTACTGCATTAAACATGTTAATTTGGGAGTAAAAAATATAAAGGCTCATTCAAGCCTTTATATTCATCCAAAGGCTTATTGTTCAAGATGGACAATCTGGAGTAAGACAATACTTCCCTCTCCTCCTTCCTCCATCTTTCTTTCTCTTCCTCTCCCCCCCCCACCCCCCCCGAAGTTCTCTCATTTCCCTGTCTCCTCCTCCACCCCCTAATCTCACTCTCTCCTCCTTCATCCTCTCCCTGTCCAAATCACCTCCCTCTTTCTCAGCCTTCCTCCCTTATACTCTCTCATCCGTCTCATCTCTAACTCTCCTCCCTCCACCATATCCCTCACCTCCCCAACCCCCCTCCCTTCCCCTCCTCTCCCTGGCAGTAGGAGCCAGATGGTCCGATTCTGCATCATATGGTGGCTCTCCATGGAGACCAACATTATAACTCCACAAAAACAACAATAAATAACATCCAGAAGAAACTGAGGAAAGTGGGGGAGAGAATGTAGAGCGTAAACAAGCACACAGGTCAAATCTATTTAAATCAAGCATACGTTTAGGTATCAGGTTAGAGATGGTCGAGATAAGGCATTTAGATAGAGCTGGTTAAGTTTATGCATTAGTTCAGTGATTGGGAGGTTTGTGTATTAGGTTAGAGACGGTCAAGTTGATGCATCAGGTTAGAGGTGGTTAGGTTGAGGTATTAGGTTAGATATTATTAGGGTTAGCTTACTTTTCAGGGAAGGGTCGTTGTTGGTTCAGATCAGGGTAGCAATCTCGGGGGAAGCAATGCCTCATGGGAAACTAGAAAGGTCCATCTAGCCCAGCCCAGTGTGAAAACCAAGACTAATGGAGGATAGAGGATTTATTTTCAAGGTTGAAAACAGATCTGAAACTGTGAAAGAAATAATGCTGTTATTTCCATCAGTTTTTTCCTAATGTCTTTTTGATAAAGTTTATTGTTGAGAGAAGCAGACCTAAGCGATGGGTTGATGGATGCTGGTATTACATTAAACAAGCAGCCAGAGGAATACCGGCTGTTAACTTGTTTTGTTTCTGAAGGTCTGTGGGATAACGCCATAAATAAATGGCAGAACAAAGTGCAGGGCTGGAGTGTAGACCGCCTGCAGGAATTGAGTCTAGCTCATGTATTCTGGAGACTCCTGTGGCATAATTTAAATAACAGTTTACATTTAACTCAGGGAAATAAAGAGAGAAGATCTTATTAAACTAGAACTTTTTCTGCTGTCAGAGCAAAGTCATCTCGGTCTCTGTGGTTTTAAATAATTCATCGTTCTCCCCAAACCTCCACCCTCCTCTGTCCCAGCGGTGGAGCCCTGACACCTGAGCTGTCCTGGACCCCCCCCCCCCCCATCTCCGCCTCTACACCGTCTCCTCCCCAAATCATCCTCTCATCTCTTCCACCTTCAACCCCCACCTCACCTCATCCGCCACTGCCCCACCATCTCCAACTCCCTCCCTCCCACCTCATCCTCCTCTAGAACCAAAACAATGATGCAAGCTTCGCCTTACAGATGCAGAGGAAGTCGGGTACCCTTTTTCCTCAACAGGCCCAGTTTATACCACACCAACACTAAACCCTCTAGAGGACAAGAGGAAATACACGGAGGGAAGGAACCTTGAGAAGGAACACAGAAGAGGCATCCCTCTTCCCATGGATGGTTATGCCGGGTACACGCACTACAGGATAATTAACCTGATTTTCTGCAGATTTCCCCCTTCCGACTCTGGTCAGAAAAGCCCAGATTTGTTGTTGGTTCTACCAATGTTTTATTTTTTTCAAGATAATCCTGAGGTGTGGGGTATGTTGAGAGCCTCACTGTTTCGAAAAACTGAAACATTAAACGTGTTCAATATTTACGAGATCCTGTCGAGGGCGGGAACCCTGACAACAGTGGCGGAGGACGCAGGCAATTGTTTGTCACATCATGGGAAAGACGATAGCCAATTGGGAGCCACGATGACTTAACGTTATACCGACCAACATGACTGAATTAACATTTATATAAAAAGGTAAATCAAGTTATCATAACAGAAGCCATGGCAGCAAAGTAAAACCTAGGGCAGTCTTCCAAAAGGAAGGAACAGCTTGCAGAGTTTCAAATTTGCGAAAGAACGATTGCAAAAGCTAGCATAGCTAGTTCCTCCTGAATGTCATCTACAGTTTTTGTCTAAAATTATTTGCGAGGTTTTGAAAATGAGGACTTGGCTATTGTGAAATTAGATGCATTGTGTGCTGTGCTGGAAAAATAGTATCCTTCCACACACTCAACGACCAAATCATTGGAATATATCTTAATCTATTGTCAGGTGTGTGCTCTCTCCAATTTCTAAATTTGAAGAATCGTCTAGTGTGTATCCAGCATGAGGAGGGGCTGAACCGGACCCAACCTTTTAACCAACCAATCTTGAAGCAGTGGGGGGGGCTTTGATAAAATCAAACATTAGCTTGAACAGAAGTGACGCCAGCAGTGTAAAGGTTACAGAGAGCAGCTTGAAGTCTTGATTGATGGTAGGAACGATGGCTAGCAGCCGTTCCCAGTCTTTACAAGCTTTGGTTTTAAAATACCTTGAAACCATAGCAGCTCACTAGCATCTACGCTACGGTTAGCCTCAACAACTAATGCTACATGATCTTTAATTCACTGTGGGAGGTGAGGGAGAGAGCGAGCGAGTTAGAGCAAGAGAGAGAAGAAAAGTAAAAAGAGTCGGAAAGAGACAGAGTCACAAATCTATTTCAAACATAAAGTACATGTGTCTGTAGATAAGCCAATTAGGGCTTAGCAAGCATCAACCAAGTGTGTCATAATTACCAGAGATTCACTGTAACGTTGCAAACAGACAAACTAACACGCTCCAAAAAACTATATAATAGGAACTTTGTGTTCAAACCTCAATGACTTCACCCTCTGTGTCCCTTTGTCTCTCTCTCATGATCCTGTTTCATCCCTTGTTGTGTGTGTGCGTGTGCGTGTGTGTGTAGTGAGCTACTTGTGTTTTAAGCCATGGTGTGTGTGTATGTGTATACTTAGCTTGTTATACTTAACTACTTAAGAGCTGATCGTGACATTGAAACTCTTGAGTGAGCATTACCAAAAACCTCTAAGAGGCTCTTTGTTTCTGGAGACAATCGCTGTCAGATAACATCCTCCTTAAAGAAATCAATGGGATGCCTCATTGAGATGATCAGCGTAGCTTTTAAGATGATTAGCCTAGCGCTGGCTAGCTTCTAATGGTGATTACTGAGATGGAGTGACGATAGTCGGGTTCAATCAAGACTGGCAGCCTTCTAGAGCAACTCTTTCATTGGCTTGAGTCAAATATCGGAATATACTGTAAATGTGCCATTTGGTCAATCAGAGATGTTTTGGCAATTAATTCAGTTCTATGACCATACTAGAATGAATGAATAATTTTGGATGTTAGTCTTTATTAAAAAAAAAATATCACTGTAGCTTGTCTTTTCAAGGCAAAGAATTAAATCCCAGGAAACCTTCATTCAATTTAGACTACTTAATGGAAATTACTTTCGGGGTTTTTCAGTTGCAGTCCTTAGTTGCCATGCCGACTTCACATTCATACGTCTTATACTGAAGAGAATGTTTATCAAAGTTTAGCTGAACTCCCTGCTTCAGCTTGAACTCTAATACAGAATTTGTAATAGATAAAGAATGTGTTTTGGCCATGAATTCTAGCAAGGATGTGTTATCCCCATGGTTAACCATAGGCAACGTCATAGCGTTATCGTCAAGCGTTTTAAGCTACTACCATCGTGTGTGTGGGCGTTATATTGAGAAATGTTGTATATTAAATGTGTTATAAACCTTGTTCAACTATGTGTCAGAGAAGCTCAACCATCACTCAGACACCAACAACATCAGTCGCTGACCGGACGGAGCTCCACACATCCCAAGCACTTCGCCGTCGGTGTCCCTTTGACAATGACTTAAGTGTCTTTGAAGAGGCACTTCAACGTCACAAAAATACGTGACTTGAATTTGGAGCAGAGTCGAACGTTCACAAACTGGTAGGTCGAGACTTGCAAAAAACAATGGGTTGCACTTACCTATTCAAGTTACCGTCACAAAATGGCATAAATTACTATGTTGAAAACAATACATGACACCTTAAAACTAAAAAATGTGGACTAGAGGTTCACTAGCCTTAATATTTCATGAAAAAAAAAATCATTAGTATGATACCAACGTTCTGGGACAAGAAGGTGATTAACTACCCTAAGTGTTCCTTGGACAGTTGGAGACATCAAAATCCAAGTCACATGATCTAAATCCAGTTGCATATGGAGATTTATAATCACAAATACAGGACTACGCAAATAACCAATCATCGTGAACTTTTTCAGCTCGCTCATATTCACTCTGGTTGATTAGAATGTGAAGCACAGTTCTTCACATGAACTCACACATTTGAAGACATCTACATTATTTCACAACCCCAGACCAGCCCCAGCTGTATACTGGCTACACCCTTAAACCAGCTACACTCAAACAAACCAGCTCCACATAGACAGTCCAGCTACACCCAGACAGACCAGCTACACAATTAGGCGAACTAGACCAAGATCCTTGCTCACTTGGTGAAAATGACATTTAGCTTTCCACCCAGAATGTATACAAAGTATACAATTTTCTGGAGCAATGAATTATGTAGATGACAATATGTTCCTCAAACAAACTCACTCATTCAGTAGGTTCCCGTCTGCCTGTCTATAATTATTATGGAGCCGGGACCTGGAACATTGTAATGAGGAGTTTATGCTGAAGAACGCTAGGGATTATTGTGGGCTGCAGAATGTGAGGGGAAATATCGACAGGGCTGTCAAAACACAGGAATTCACAACTGCCTTGCTCATTTACAATATAGGTTAAAGTCCTCCTAGCAGGACAAGAACACATTAAACAATCACACTGGACCCAGGGGGGGGGGGGGATATGAGTCTTGGAGGAAAACAGAGTGACAGAAGTAGAAATAATTGATTTTGACAGATTAGCAGAATTATTTCTAAACTTTTGGTGACCATTATAAGAGATATGGGACCTGAGGCAGTATTTAAATAAAGACTTTACGAAGCAACTTAAAACAAGTGAGGCTGAGAACTATCAAGGCATATATTCCAAATTGCAGTATCTAGGAAATAATACATTCTGCACAAGCAAGTTTCTAAATAAATGAACTGGACAGAGAAGGTAATATTGTGTAGAATTCATGATAGTCTTCAAGTGATTAATAATCTCAGAGCTTTAGTACAGAGGGTACAAAGAGTAGCTCAAAAAAGTGCTTAAACTAAAAACAACCCAAATGATTAGAAAAATTTGGAAAAATAAATAAATGCATATTTTAACATTGACAAATTAAATAAAGTCTACACGAAGATTAAGAAGAAAAGTTAAGGGAAAAAGATCAAAGTGGCATTGTTGGAAACATGCTAAGGCAGTTTAAGTCCGATGATGACTAGTCTGATGGCTAATACAGTGGCTGCGTTTTACTGGTGTGCATTTCCTTGTAGTCTGAGCACTATTCTGATCCTGGATCAATCAGTCAGATTCTCTCTGCAGGTGATTCAACCACGCCGGGTAAACACCCATCACCCAGACTGTGACATCCCCACCGTTTGATGCTCGGACCGCTGCTTGATCCTGATTGGCCAGTACAGGTGGGCGAGGAGGACACTTTGAGTCGGGGTAGACGTCAACGACAGCAGAGAGATCAAGTGACAGAACTCATGAAATATTCAGGAGGTGTTGATGCAACCGGACACTCTTGCTGCTCTTGCATTTGCGGCGTTGCCGATTTAACGAGGCCGTGAGGACCACAGCCGCTTACTTCCTGTCTGGCCACGCGTCGTCTCGCTATGGGAGGACACACAGCGCCTGGATTTACCAAGGCTTGCAGACTTAATGATTACATTCTCTTACATCACCGATACATCGTCTCAGGACTCGGGTGCTTGGTGTGTGTTTTCATTCATGACATTGTCATTGGAGGGGTTAAATCCATAATTATACGGTTAATACATGTGTCTGCATTTTCTTTTTCCCGCCATAGTATCCTTAGAGAAAGAGCCATCTATCTATATAAATAAAGATGTTTCTTTCTTTGTATATCTCAACATTCTGAATCACTTTTTTTATTACCCTGAAGTTTCCCCTGATCTTGTTTCAGCTTATGACACACACACACACACACACACACACACACACACACACACACACACACACACACACACACACACACACACACACACACACACACACACACACACACACACACACACACCTACCTACTTAGTTGAGGACGGGGATTTCACTTGAAGATCAAAGTCTCAAGTTAGGAAATGGAAGGAATCCTCAAACTGCTTAACTCTCATCTTTCAGAACCTAATCCTCTCCAGGTGCAGTGTCCTGGATGGTTCTGTATGCAACCCTCTCGTTCTTTCGTAGCAACAGGGATTCTTGCGACACCTTTTCTCTACTGAAATCGAGACCTCATGCCTGAACACATTACATTCCTGGATCAGAACACATAACATTACCACCACAGGTCCTGGATCAGAACACATTACATTACATTACCACCACAGGTCCTGGATCAGAACACATTACATTACATTACCACCACAGGTCCTGGATCAGAACACATTACATTACATTACCACCACAGGTCCTGGATCAGAACACATTACATTACATTACCACCACAGGTCCTGGATCAGAACACATTACATTACATTACTACCACAGGTCCTGGATCAGAACACATTACATTACCACCACAGGTCCTGGATCAGAACACATTACATTACATTACCACCACAGGTCCTGGATCAGAACACATTACATTACATTACCACCACAGGTCCTGGATCAGAACACATTACATTACATTACTACCACAGGTCCTGGATCAGAACACATTACATTACCACCACAGGTCCTGGATCAGAACACATTACATTACATTACTACCACAGGTCCTGGATCAGAACACATAACATTACCACCACAGGTCCTGGATCAGAACACATTACATTACTAACACAGGTCCTGGATCAGAACACATAACATTACCACCAGAGGATTTCAACCAGAACACATTACATTACCACCACAGGTCCTGGATCAGAACACATAACATTACCACCACAGGTCCTGGATCAGAACACATTACATTACCACCACAGGTCCTGGATCAGAACACATAACATTACCACCACAGGTCCTGGATCAGAACACATTACATTACCACCAGAGGACTTCAATCAGAGGCCTTAGGCCAGAGATCAGAGCACATTACATTACTTCAACAGCTGCTACTGCTCTCCTTATATCACTTCTCATTTATTGTCCACCAACTCTGAAAATGAATCCTGACATGTGATTTGTGGATCTCAAAAACGAATGCAACCATTTACAAATTCCGATCAAACTAGCTTTCCTAAAATCGTTTGTAGTAAATGTGTGCTCTTTACTAAAACAGACAGTGTTCTACAAGAGTAATAGTATTTATTTTCCATCAACTCTCGGTTGCTCACAGCGGGGGGGGGGTTAATTTGGTGTGTATTTTGAGAGAGAGAGAGAGAGAGAGAGAGAGAGAGAGAGAGAGAGGAGAGAGAGAGAGAGAGAGAGAGAGAGAGAGAGAGAGAGAGAGAGAGAGAGAGAGAGAGAGAGAGAGAGAGAGAGAGAGAGAGAGAGAGAGAGAGAGAGAGAGAGCCCCCGACCAGGACAGCTTGTATGGAAGTAGCCTGCCCTGATTGGATGAATACTGCATAAAAGTGTGCTCGTGAGAGTGCATGTGAGAGTGTGCAGAGTGCCAATATGAAGTAATCATGATTGCCTCGCTAACAAACTGCTCGACTGATCCTCTCCGACGACGGCAAACAGATAGAGTTGCTGGTATTCATCAGGTCCGAATGACCCAATTAAAGCTTGGGTAAGATAGGTACCCTAGGCGTGTGTCCGTGGCTAGGTCACATGAAGGTTCTCTGCTGACGTGAACAAAGTTCCTTGTCCGCGTTGGACTGCAGGCCATGCATCATCATCACCACACACACGCACACGCACGCACTTGCTTAAGGTGGTCCATCTTTTGTGGCCGATGATAACTTCTGCCACTGCCTGTGGGTCTTGTGGTGACTGCATAATCTAATGTGATGATGCACACTGAGCCACCGACAGGGCCGAAGGAGGCTGAACACAGTTAGACATATTATAATAAACAACGAGAGAATCAGCGCTAAATTATGTTTTTATTTTTTATTGTTTTTGTATTTTTATAATGATTACAGAGCTGTGATCAAAAAAATGCATTTTTAAAGTGTCAGTTTCTATGATAACCTCAAGTCCTTCATCCAGGGTATTGCCTCGTGAGATGAGAAGCCCTGGCAACCCGGTTACAGTGAGGGGGACTGAGGAGGAGATCCAGGACCACCAGAGCCTCCTCAAGACTGCAGGAGCACTGTGTCCCTCCTGCCTGCTCCTGCTTTTCTCTCAGGGTGCGCTCCCCTAGCCTTCGTCTTCCTGGACTTACCCACAAGGCAGTGGGGCGGTGGTTGACCGATGCCAGGCTGCGTCCACCGTGACGCGGAACCCTACACATCATTGTCTCTGGGGACCACCGCAGCTCCGAGATCCCCTGCCATGTTAGCCTGGGGCCCGGGGCCCCAGTTACCGTGTGTGGCCACGGGGAGGCCTGGCAGGGGTCCTGGTGTTGGAGAGGCTGTGTACTGGCAGAGGAAGAGGCTCAGGAGAGCTGCTTCCTGTTTCACCACGCGGGCTAGCCAGGGGCAGAGCGCTGCTTCCTGTTTCACCTCGCGGGCTAGCCAGGGGCAGAGAGCTGAGAGAGGTTGCAGGCGGGAAGTAGGGCTGCACCTGCCCCTCTAGCTTCTGCACCAGACGCATCACAACACCCTGTGCTATACACACATGCACACACGCACTAACTTTGTGCTAAATTCAAGCTAACCTCCTACCAGGCGGCTTCACTTCATTTGGTGCCACAGTGGGCTAAGAAAACCTCTGCTTTATGCAAAAATCATTTTGGCTTTCTTGTTGTAGAGATCTTTTTGTGCGTATGGACCAGCTAAAGCTATAGACACAATGGCAACAGTGGGCCCAAACACATTGAGGTCAAACCAGGACCAATAAAAACACAAACAATATATACAGGCCCGGTGGAACGTTACACAGAGGGCCCGGCGGACCAGTACACAGAGGGCCCGGCGGACCAGTACACAGAGGGCCCGGCGGACCAGTACACAGAGGGCCCGGCGGACCATTACACAGAGGGCCCGGCGGACCAGTACACAGAGGGCCCGGCGGACCAGTACACAGAGGGCCCGGCGGACCAGTACACAGAGGGCCCGGCGGACCAGTACACAGAGGGCCCGGCGGACCAGTACACAGAGGGCCCGGCGGACCAGTACACTGAGGGCCCGGCGGACCAGTACACTGAGGGCCCGGCGGACCGTTACACTTAGGGCCCGGCGGACCAGTACACTGAGGGCCCGGCGGACCAGTACACAGAGGGCCCGGCGGACCGTTACACTGAGGGCCCGGCGGACCAGTCCACTGCGGGCCCGGCGGACCAGTCCACTGAAGGCCACGGCGGACCAACACATTGAAGGCCACGGCGGACCAACACATTGAAGGCCACGGCGGACCCACACATTGAAGGCCACGGCGGACCAACACAACACACGGAGGGCCACGGCGGACCAATAAAAACCAAAGAAAATGGGACTCACTCATTTGTCGATCACGTCCAACCGGCGCTGCATTTCCGTTCAGTTGTCCAATAAGCGGCCAATGAGCAGTCGTGAAGTAGTCCTACTCGGAGCGCTTTAGTCCATCATCAGTTGATTTTGCTCTTGAATCCATCATAACTGTTGGTATGGAGGGCGGCACTGGACTGCATCGCCAGCTGTCTAAACACTCGCTACTTTCTTCGCGTTCTGAGTCATACGCTGATCCCACTGAAAACACTACGGAGGAACGACAGAGGTGTTTTACATACTTTCCACGGTCTGAACGATTTCCTGAAGACATGCCCATGATCCACACATTGCCTTTATCTCAGCCGCCGGGTCACTTTGATTATCCGATATGAAACAAACTGTGTAATGATAAACGCTGTACCTCGAACATGGTTTGATGGTCTCTTCGTCAGAAATGATAAATGTGTGCCTTTTAGTCGTAAGAAGTTTGACACCCAACATTCATGTTAGGAAATTTCGTGAAGGGTTTGAATGGACGTCGGATACTGTGGCGACCACAGGTGTGTGTGGACGCTGGTTCAGGTGCGCAAGGGATTCTGGGGGTTCATTTATCCTGGGGTTTTGGACCCTTTCGGGGAACTTGTAGTTGCTGGGTTAAGTGGGGTTGATGGGTTATTATTTTTTTGTGTGTTGTTGCATGTTAACATGTTGTGTTTTTATCGTTGCCGCCGCCGTCACCGAGAATGACGTGTTTGTTTGTTTGTTGGGTGCGCCGTTTTCCATGTATTACGGGGTTGGATAATAATCGGTAGTCGGTACAGTCGTGTGGTGCATGAGGCGCGGAAAACATTAAATGCGTTCAACAACACTCTCGTTGAATAAATCATATCAAATACATATTATATATATATATTACTCTTCATGGAAAAACATCAATAAAAAGGGTGCGCAAGGGAAGGAATATAACAAGAATAAATTCATTTTAATCAACCTGAATAACAGAAATACATTTCATGTGTAGAACCTTAATGAATCTCATTTTAGAAATGTGAGATGTCTTTATTTGTGTACGGATAAAAGATGCAATTCAGATCTTGTCATAAACCTTGACACATTGATTCCTGTGTGTCAACCATGTGTATCAGAATTAAAATATTCCGCAGCCCAGTGACTGCAAGTAGCAGAGCTGGGTCTGATGAAGCATCAATTAACACCGAGCCTATCAAGGAGACCTCTGGGGCTAAACAGACGCCTCATCTGGTCAGCAGGACTGCAGCCTGAGGCCTGATTGGCAAAAAGGAAGATGGCATTCGTTTTCATCCTCATCACACCGTAAATCTTCCTCTGGAAGTTACAATAATCCATTCATATCCTGGCCTTTACTGGGAGTCTAATGGGTACGACTTCATCAGCGTGAGGGTTTCATTAAAGCAGCTCATGAATATGCCTCAGGACACTTCAGCCGGTAGTTCTTCACATGAACCTGATGATGGCTGATCACCTGTTTCAGCCACTTCATATATATTATTTAATCTATTAACCATAACCCAATATATTGCACTGCATTACATAGAAAATAAGATAAAATGCTTTGAAGCCTCAACCCTTTTGTTTAGGTAATCAAATAACATTTGAACTATATCACACTTTTCGTGGAATGAATTGCAATCGGAAGGGTTCAACAAGGGATACAACTCAAGAAGGGATAAGGAAAATACTTTGAACAACCTCAATCACAGAAATACATTTGACTGGTAGAATTTAATTAATGTCTTTCATTTTAGAAATCTGTGATTTCTTATCTGTGAGCGTACATTTACAATTCTATGACCTGGTATAAACTCTGAGCTGACTCCTGAATACCACGACAACTGAACAGATCAAATGCTACTTTATATATATATATATATATATATATATATGACTCCTTGTGGAAAAACATCAATTTAAAAGGGTACGGCAAGGGAAGGAACATAAAAAGAATAAATTCATTTTAATCAACCTGAATAACAGAAATACATTTGACTTGTAGAACCGAATGAATCTAAATTATATTTGATGTCTTGATTTGTATATGGATAAAATGATGTGATTCAGATCTCGATATAAACCTTAACACATTGATTCCTGTGTGTCAACCATGTGGATCAGAATGAAAATGGTCCACAGCCCAGTGACTGGTGGCCTCCAGCAAGTAGCAGAGCTGGGTCTGATGAAGCATCAATTAACACAGAGCCTATCAAAGAGACCTCTGGGGCTAAACAGACGCCTCATCTGGTCAGCAGGACTGCAGCCTGAGGCCTGATTGGCAAAAAGGAAGTCGGGACCCATTAGTTTCACGCCGTAAATCTTCCTCTGGAAGTTACCATAATCCATTCATACACTGGCCTTCACTGGAGTGTAATGGGTACGACTTCATCAGCGTGAGGGTTACATTAAAGCAGCTCATGGATATGCCTCAGGACACTTTAGCTTGGCATCATCAGCCATCGTGTTTAGTTCCTTACACGATGGCTGATGATGGCTGATGATGCCATCATATAACCCTGCTACTCTTAATATAATGACAGTGGAAGATTATACTACAACCTTTAGGTCATAATATCGTACTATGGTCTATGCCTGGTGTTCCCCAACAGAGTGCCTGGATGTAGGGCTAGGTGGCGTTTTGGGGGTTTGATTCATATTCCTGACATAGGTTACAGCTACACCAGTGAAAAGAGAAAATATATGTGTTGATTATGACCTGCCATGAGCATCACCCCTATAAGTAGTAAATGTCCATTAGTCCATGAAAATGGATCCAAATGTGGATTGTGATCTATTCATTTTGTGGCACGCTTCAGCCTCGAACATGCTGGTCACAGCAGCCATCTGTTTGCATGTCAAATCATATTTACATATATTTGATTGGTTTCTCACCAAATGTATTTGATGATGGGGGAGTGGATATCAGACCACATATGCAACATGTGTGACATATTGATTGAAGTTTGAGAGCCGTTAAAATGTGTCTAGATTGGTTGGTGTCCCTTCGCCTCAGAGAGGTTTGGAGTCCATTCTCTGGGTTAGGAGGTGTTCCCTCCACTGGTGTATCTGCCCGGCTTGAGGAGCTATGAAATCTTTTGTAGGGGAGCGAGAGGCGGTGTTTAGTAAGGGAGCGAGAGGCGGTGTTTAGTATGGGAGCGAGAGGATTATGGGCCTAAAATGGCCCAAGCAAACCACTTACATGCCTCCATCCCCGCCCTCCCAGCAGCAAGCATAATTAGATCATTGTGTTCGGGGCTCTCAGATGAGTTTCCTCAACAGAGGAAAACCAACAGCCCTGAAGTCACTCTGGTCTTTGTCTCCATTACGGTCTCCTTCGCTCCTCCTTCATCTCCAAGGAGACCTCAGGGACAGCACCACAGACCAGCCCGCTCTCCCCAGACCGCAGAGGAACTACCAGAGGAACCCGTTCACCACACGGGTCCATGGAGCGGACCACATGCAGGAATAGTACCAGGCCTTTCCCATCCCACTGACGCCGTAGACGTGGTCCACGCTCCCTAGCGCTCCTTCCAACACTCCTTCATGCCACAGAGTGTCTCCTGACACCAAGATCATGTTGATATCTTGGTGCCGGTAAAAACTGGGCAAGTGTAATGAATTAAAGGAGCTGTGTCTGTGCACATGCAGTCACAGAACACATGGTGGTGAGTGGGTGGTAGACAGTCTCTGCTTCCAGGCTGGCTCTTTTTCTTTACTAATCTATTACAAATAATAACCAACACTATGGGGTGTGGTATTCATGAGCTGTGTTTTCTTTAATGTTCAGATGTACACAGTGGTGGTGGAGACGTACTACTCCATCCTGGACTCCCACCTTTAGACCAGAGACACAGACAGCAAGCAAGGAGACCAATCATAGAGATGGATCTATAGAAACCCAACACATTTTTTTTCATTTACGATACAAAATGAGAATTTCAAATGAACATTCTGATTAATATTTGATTACCACAAAAGGTACATTTAGGAGAATAAACCCTGCATTTGGTTTAAAAGTAAAAAAGACCAGCTTTATGAAGAGCCTCTGATGGCTTTTCTAACTAAGACGACCCAGACTCAGGAACAAACACCGTTGGTTTAATCGACTCTATTCTAACCCATCACATTCCAGCTTGTTATAACTGACATTCAAAATGGGTCTGGAAATGCAAATCAGCCATGCTAAGTGCTTTTATATCGGCATGTTTTTCATTCTGACAGCCAAAGAGGAGGTCGATTATGAGAAGCCAAATGGAAATCCACTATAATTAATTCTGATTAGCTTCCCCAGTCTCTGCGGGTTAACGGTTCAAAGGAAATAAATGAAAATGGTTCATACAATTCCGGACCAATTAGACCTGTTCACACGCATCAATAGAGCTGCACAATACGGGCCAGCTGTACCCTGGGTAGCTAACCCAAAGCATTCCACTGGGACAACTAAATGTAAAAACATACGTCTGAGCTAAATCTCCCCTTTAACATAGTAAGGTGTGCTTTGCTTGCTTAAAGCGGACCTCTCAAATTACATTCCTGTTGTGTTGTTTCCCTTGGTAAGCACTCTGGATTTCAGATTTGCACAAAAAGAGCAATGTAGGCTGAATAAAATTGGATGGATTGATGGATGAAGGCTAGAGTAGGTAGACTTTGAAGTCAAACAGTTTTACTATCAAACATGCAGAACAACAAGGTAATATGGTTTCTCTATACATTCTGATGACAAAGCAAATGCCATCTATACCTACAAAAGCACACAGTGGTGCTTTTGTAAGCTGGTGATGATAACCAAAAAATAACCAAAAAGCTAAAGCACCAAAAAGTAAGTCTCACCCGATTGGGTAGTACACACTGGTGGTGTTGAGGAAGGTCCCCCTTCACTGTAAGCGCCTTTGAGTGTCAAGAAAAGCGCTATATAAGTTCAATGAATGAATTAATGACTTAAGTCTGGTTATGACATAAACAAATGGCATACAAGTACTGTGAGAGTGTTGGAAGGAGAGGAGCGCTAGGGAGTGTGGACTCCGTCTACGGCGTCCGTGGGATGGGAAAGGCCTGGTACTATTCCTGCATGTGGTCCGCTCCATGGACCCGTGTGGTGAACGGGTTCCTCTGGTAGGTCCTCTGTGGTCTGGGGAGAGCGGGCTGGTCTGTGGTGCTGTCCCTGAGGTCTCCTTGGAGATGAGGGAGGAGCGAAGGAGACCGTAATGGAGACAAAGACCAGAGTGACTTCAGGGCTGTTGGTTTTCCTCTGTTGAGGAAACTCATCTGAGAGCCCCGAACACAATGATCTAAATATGCTCGCTGCTGGGAGGGCGGGGACGGGGGCGTAGGATGGATGTTTCGGCCGTTGTGTCAACCTCCCTTTCCCGTACTAAACACCTCCTCTCGCTCCCATGGTAAACAGCTTTTCTTGCTCCCACGGTAAACAGCTCCTTGCTCCTTGATACCCCAGTAGAAGGGGAAGCTATAACATACAGCACTGGTTACCAACCAGTATGCCACGGTCTGGCAAGTGTGCAGTTTAGTTTCCTGGGATTTAACACTTGTTCCTGGCATAAGTTACAACGCCGCTAACCTCAGATCAAGCAGTACTATGTTGTAGCAGACCTTCTAGGGGGAGAAGTACCAGAGCTGTAAACTAATTACTGCAAGGGTTGGAGTTACGCCTTTTTTTTGGGGGGGGATTTCTGTGTATTTCTACAGTAGACAGGAAACACGGTTTTGAAAACATTACATAATGCTGGGCAAAATTGTGTTAACCAATAAGGACATTCAGATTCCGGCTTCAAGCAACAGGATAGGTAGGAACAAACATGAAGTGAAAGAAACTGAAACTAAAAAATATGAAATTTAATTGTAAATTACATTACC
The DNA here is from genome assembly GCF_026213295.1 of Gadus chalcogrammus. Taxonomy (NCBI): domain Eukaryota; kingdom Metazoa; phylum Chordata; class Actinopteri; order Gadiformes; family Gadidae; genus Gadus; species Gadus chalcogrammus. Next base: position 22,304,008 of record NC_079431.1, read on the forward strand.
ATTTAGGTCATTTAGCAGACACTTTTATCCAAAGCAACTTCGAATAAGTACATTTGTCAGAGGAAAGAGAAACATCAATATATGTCGGTACAGTAAGGATGTTCATAGAAACAAGTGCCAAGCACTTGTCCCTAGTAATTCTCCTGCGCAGTGTCATAGCTACCTTATCTGCATATGCAGACTTTGTTTATCAAGAATAACATTTAAATATTATGTCAAATAAAAAGTTGTCAAAAGTTTCCACAACCGATCAACAGTTAACCCACATTTGGATGGGCAATTCTAGCATGATGTCGTTGGAGGGAGAGCTATTGAGAGTCTAATAGAGGTGGACATAAACTAAAGGCCAGAGTGTGTCTATGAATATTCATGAGCTGCTTAAACTAAACCCTCACATTGATGAAGTCTCATCCAATAGTCTGACTCCTGTTGAAGGCCAGGATATTATTTGATTATGGTGATTTTAGGGATCACTTTAAGAGATAGTCAAGCAGCATCATGAGGATGAGGACGGATGAAGCCAGAGTTCCTATTGGCCAATCAGGTGCAAGGTTGCAGTCCAGCTGACCATTGAGACATCTAATTAGCCCCAGAGGTTTCTTGAATATCCTTCAACAGAACCAGCTCTTCTACAAACGGTGTGCATCCAGTCACTGGCCTGAAGTCCATTTTAATTCTGCTCCAAATGCTGATTGACACACAGGATTCAATATAGCTCATGGTTTATAACAAGATCTGAATTGCATCATATTATCCATATACAAATATAGACAACACATTTCTAAAATGTGATTCATTCAATTCTACAGTCAAAGGTATTTCTGTTATTCTGGTTAATTATTTGAATGTTATGTTCCTTCCCTTGCTGAACCCTTTTTATTGATATTTTTCCATGAAAAATATGAAATAAATAAAGTTGTATTTGATTTGACAAATTCAACGAGAGGCTTGAAGTTTCAACACATTGCATATTTTAAGGTGTGTTGCATTATAGGCTGTATATTATAAGGTTAGATATTATAGGTGAGGTGGCAGCAACAGGTGGACATGGCTCCTACACTGACGTCAGCACGGGTTAGATGCAGATGGCTGTTCAGTTGTTCTATGACCAGGTCATAGAATTGTAAATGTATGCTCACAGATAAGAAATCACAGATTACTAAAATTAAACAGACATTAATTAAATTCTACCAGTCAAATGTATTGAGGTTATTCAAAGTATTTATCTTATCCCTTGTTGAGTTGTATCCCTTGTTGAACCCTTACTATTGCGATTCATTCCACGAAAAATGTGACATAAACAGAAGGGTTGAGGCTTCAAAGCGTTTTTATTTTATTTTCTATCTAATACAGTGCAGTATATTGGGTTATGGATAAGATAGTAGGTCCTACTCATAGCCGATATGCGAGGCGGCTGCAACAAGTGGGTGAAAAACAGATGGGCGTGGTTCCTACATGTCATAAAAGTCTGTTTGGCGCTACAGTCCAGTTGATTGGTTCCGAATCTGACAGTCTGGAGTCGTCTCCTCTCTGTTAAGTAAAAAGAGAATATTAGGCCAACTTGTGACAGAATAAAACCGTCCAGAATGAATGAGGCCTGGATAATGTATCATACGTCAGGCAATTTCCTAACATGACTGTTGGGTATAAAACCTCTTCCGACTAAAAGGCACACATTTAACATTTCTGTCGAAGGGACCAAACAATGTTTGAAGTCAAGCGTTTATCATTACAGTTTGTTTCACACCGGTTAAACAAAGTGACCGAGCGGCTGAGAAAAAGAAATTCGTGCGGATCATGGGCATGTCTTCAGGAAACAGTTCAGACCGCGGAAAGTATGTAAAACGCCACTTTCTCGTTCCGCCATAGTCTTTTCGAGTGACGAAAACTTGAGGAAAGTAGGCTACCGAGTGTTTGGACAGGCCGCCCTCCATCTAAGCAGTTATGATGGATTCAAGAGCAAAAACAACGGGTCATAGGATGATGGTCTAAAGCGCTCCGAATAGGACCACTTCACAACTGCTACTACGCGGGAATAAACTGGACAACAACTGAGGCCTGAGGACTGAAGATTGGACAACTGAACTGAAATGCTGCGCCGGTTGGAAGTGATCGACAAATGAGTGAGTCCCATTTTCTTTGGTGTTTATTGGTCCGCCGTGGCCCTCCGTGTGATGTGTTGGTCCGCCGCGGCCTTCAATGTGTTGGTCCGCCGGGCCCTCAGTGTACTGGTCCGCCGGGCCCTCAGTGTAACGGTCCGCCGTGGCCCTCAGTGTACTGGTCCGCCGGGCCCTCACTGTAACGTTCCGCCGGGGCCTTCAGTGTACTGGTCCCTCGTTGCCCTCAGTGTACTGGTCCGTCGTTGCCCTCAGTGTACTGGCCCGTCGTTGCCCTCAGTGTACTGGTCCGTCGTTGCCCTCAGTGTACTGGTCCGTCGTTGCCCTCAGTGTACTGGTCCGTCGTTGCCCTCAGTCTACTGGTCCGCCGGGCCCTCAGTGTAACGGTCCGCCGGGCCCTCAGTGTAACGGTCCGCCGGGCCCTCAGTGTAACGGTCCGCCGGGCCCTCAGTGTAACGGTCCGCCGGGCCCTCTGTGTACTGGTCCGCCGGGCCCTCTGTGTACTGGTCCGCCGGGCCCTCTGTGTACTGGTCCGCCGGGCCCTCTGTGTACTGGTCCGCCGGGCCCTCTGTGTACTGGTCCGCCGGGCCCTCTGTGTACTGGTCCGCCGGGCCCTCAGTGAAACGGTCCGCCGGGCCTGCATATATTGTTTGTTTTTATTGGTCCTGGTTTGACCTCAATGTATTTGGGCCCACTGTTGCCATTGTGTCTATAGCTTTGGCTGGTCAATACGCACAAAAAGATCTCTATAACAAGAAAGCCAAAATGATTTTTGGATAAAGCAGAGGTTTTCTTAGCCCACTGTGGCACCAGTGGGCTAAGAAAAAAGAGGTGAAGCCGTCGTGGTAGGAGGTTAGCTTGAATTTAGCACAAAGTTAGTGTGTGTGCATGTGTGTATAGCACAGGGTGTTGTGATGCGTCTGGTGCAGAGGCTAGAGGGGCAGGTGCAGCCCTACTGCCCGCCTGCAACCTCTCTCAGCTCTCTGCCCCTGGCTAGCCCGCGAGGTGAAACAGGAAGCAGCGCTCTGCCCCTGGCTAGCCCGCGTGGTGAAACAGGAAGCAGCTCTCCTGAGCCTCTGCCTCTGCCAGTACACAGCCTCTCCAACACCAGGACCCCTGCCAGGCCTCCCCGTGGCCACACACGGTAACTGGGGCCCCGGGCCCCAGGCTAACATGGCAGGGGATCTCGGAGCTGCGGTGGTCCCCAGAGACAATGATGTGTAGGGTTCCGCGTCACGGTGGACGCAGCCTGGCATCGGTCAACCACCGCCCCACTGCCTTGTGGGTAAGTCCAGGAAGACGAAGGCTAGGGGAGCGCACCCTGAGAGAAAAGCAGGAGCAGGCAGGAGGGACACAGTGCTCCTCCTGCAGCTGTGAGGAGGCTCTGGTGGTCCTGGATCTCCTCCTCAGTCCTCCTCACTGTAACCGGATTCCCAGGGCTCCTCATCTCACGAGGCAATACCCTGGATGTGCAGTGACTAGTGAGAGGAAGGGATCCATTTGCGTTTTCTGATTCCTCATCCGAAAAAATGATTCCCTTGTTGTTGTTGTTGTTGTTCTCCTGGTCTTCTTCATCTTGCTGGAGTCTGTGTTAGGGTTTCACCGGGGAGTCTTGACTGACAAACACCGCTCCTGGTAATTAAAGGGGTAGTTCGGAATTTTGGACATAGGGCCTGATTCCGAAGTGAGCATTGGTATTCTATATCACTGGAGACAGTTTTCAACACATTTCATTCAGTCCTTCTAGTTGCAGAGTTCGCTTGTGCTAGGCTAGCGCAAGTCAACGGGCAATGCTAGCCTGCTATTAAAAACAGTCTTACCCACTCCACAGTACACCCGAGGTAAATCAATTATAACGCCAGACTATAGATTTAAATGTCTGTGTTGATAGAATATTGTTAGAAATAAAACTAACCATGCATCGCATGAATCATCGAGGGACTACTTTCTCAGCAGAAGCGGAATTCTACTATGCGCTGGTTAGGTTTGTAACCGAATCACGACAGAAGAACGTAAACAGAGAAGCGTGGGACAGAAGCGCAATTGAACGACTAGGCAACATGATGGTTCAGTGTGCTTTTAGAAATTGTAGAAATAAACGGTACAGATGGGCACCACAAAGTTTCCACCAATTTCCAGTGCGAGATCCAGAAAGGACTCAACTGTGGCTTGTTGCTGCTGGCTTTGACATCAAAACACCGGCTCGTACATGTACGGTTCGTTGGATACAACAAATTCCTCATAATCGTCTTCAAAAGCAGATGCATCGCTAACTCCTCCAAACGTGGCCATATCTTGTTAATTTAATACGCTTGTAGAATTCCTTCGTTCACTGTACTCTGCGTTTGTATCAATGACAGCGGCAGGTAACCTAGGTATCAGTCCGCCGCTGCCGTAGCCTACGTACAGGAATATAAACACTGCTGCTGAGACCCCGCAATTCCCTCAAAATGCAATGCAATGCAAGGTTGGTTTTATTTCTAACATTATTCTATAAACAGACATTTAGATGTATAGTCTGTCGTTATAATTGATTTACCTCGGGTGTACTGTGGAGTGGGTACGACTGTTTTTAATAGCAGGCTAGCATTGCCCGTTGACTTGCGCTAGCCTAGCACGAGCGAACTCTGCAACTAGAAGGACTGAATGAAATGTGTTAAACTGTTTCCAGTGATCTAGAATACCAATGCTCACTTCGGAATCAGGCCCTATGTCCAAAATTCCGAACTACCCCTTTAAGTATGAGAGATTGGAAATTGTGTTTCCTGCAGTGGCAGAGCTGACTGGTGGAGCCAGCAGTGCATTAACTTTGTCACTCTTAGGACTTCAGTATGCAGGTTTCCTTCTGCTGTCACAGTGCAGTGCCGTGCGGATCAACCAAATACTAGGTGGTGGGGGGAGAAACCTGTTCATGTGAGGAACGGGAGTTTTTGCCTCAACGTTGCTAGACTCAAAGAATTATTAACTAAAATGAATAAAAAACGTTCGGCAGAGACGTTGATGTAATCGTAGTGGAAACACATTGATGGTATCTTCCAAGAGCGCTGTAGTGTATTCGGCAAGTTAATTTTCATCCACAATGTTCTGTTCTGGTCAGCCACTTTAATGTAACAATGGAAAAAAAATTGAATTTTTAGAGAATGTAAATAATTACAGAATCCCAATACATATCGTATAGGTGCTCAGAAATCGCTGTGGTATCACTCCCATAGACGTCACTGAGAAAGTGTGAGATGAATCCTGCGAGGGACACATCTACAGAGTCCACACACTCTGCCACCAGGGGCCAACATATGCGCAGAGGACAACATGAGGACAGAACATCACCTGATTAAAAGACAAGAGGAAAGATGGCCTCTCCCTGGAGTTCGGCCTACAGGCCCAGAGAGAGAGTGCATCATCATTACCACATTGGTCTCTACAATCATCCGGACAAGACCACAGTAGCAGTCTTCATCAGTCACAAACGATGGACTTCTAAGGTGTGTGTGTGTGTGTGTGTGTGTGTGTGTGTGTGTGTGTGTGTGTGTGTGTGTGTGTGTGTGTGTGTGTGTGTGTGTGTGTGTGTGTGTGTGTGTGTGTGTGTGTGTGTGTGTGTGTGTGTGTGTGTGTGTTACATGGCCTGCAGTCCCATTGTTGTTAGAGAAACTTTGTTATTGTCAGCCGAGATCACACACACACACACCTGCCACCTGCCGCGGTTGGTTCATCATCACTGATTCTCTTTTGATACGTTTTTCTTTAGATGTGAGCAGAGAGAACCAGGCAGTCCGGGATTGTGCACACTCGCATGCACATGCAGTGCTTTCAGACATCTTGCTCTCTTGCTTTCTCTCGGTCTCATCAAAATACATACCAGAATTAAGCCCCCCTCTAGAAGCAAACCAGGTTTAGTCTCTCCCCCTTCTCCCGCCCTCTCACCAATCTTAATTTCTTCCCATTTTCTGTTGATCAATAAATCTGAGATGGCCTTGTCAAAGAGATGGGGATGACATCAATTCTAATTTTACGGGAAGGTTGTGTGACTCACAGATTAGGTGATAGGTCTTTGGTCCTGTCAATTAATGTTTTGCTGACTCTAAAATAAGAACACTCTAGTTTTTATACATTTAGCTTTTATAACATTTTCATTTTCACATTAAAACTCTTGTGGATTTTGTGGATTTGTTTTCAGTTTTCATTCGTTTAAGTAATGTTTGATTAATTAGATTATTTTAAATGGTTGCAATCCTTTGAGATCCTCAAACCACATCACACTGCAGGGTTCATTTTCAAGATTCAAGATTCAAGATTCAAAAAGCTTTATTGTCTAGTATGTTGCCATACTAGAAAATTGTCTTTTGACTGAAGGCTTGGAGGTGTGTGTGTGTGTGTGTGTGTGTGTGTGTGTGTGTGTGTGTGTGTGTGTGTGTGTGTGTGTGTGTGTGTGTGTGTGTGTGTGTGTGTGTGTTATTTGTGTGAGTTCTTTGAGGAATGAGTGTTCTGTGTGTGTATAGCTATGGGGATGAATGATTTTTTGTAGATAGCTTTCCTGGCCAAAGGCATTCTGAATCTTCTGCCAGAAGGAAGTAGATCAAAACAAGGATGGAGTGGGTGGGAGGGATCTAAGAGGATGGAGTTGGTCTTCCTTCCCACTGCTTGGATATACAGATCCTCCAGCGCTTTCTGGTGTATTCCTATTAGCTTGCTTGCTTGCTTAGTTAATCTATTAAGTCTGCTTTTGCTTGCGTTTGTGAGGAAGCTGTACCAGGATGTAATGTTGCAAGTGATGATGGATTCCACCAGAGATTGGTAGGCAGTTGACAAAATGTCTTTGCTGACATTGAAGGTGTCTAGTTTCCTCAGGAGATACATATGTTGTTGTCCCTTCTTGTAAACCCCATCTGCATGCTGGCTAAAGGACAGACGTTGGTCGATCTCTGTGCCAAGGTATTTGAACTTCACCACCTGTGAAGTTCAGACTTAGATATTAGATATTGGATAATAAATGATGATGGATCATATTTTAGAGGTGATAGGAAGAGGACAGAAGCAGCAGGGGTCGTAATGTGTTCTGATCTCGTGCCTGAGGTCTCTGATTCAGGACCTCTGGTGGTAATCTAATGTGTTCTGATCTCATGCCTGAGGTCTCTGATTCAGGACCTCTGGTGGTTATCTAATGTGTTCTGATCTCAGGTCAGTTGGAGATGATGTCCACAGAATCCTCTCTGATAAAATGTATTCTCATGTTCTCATGAAGGAATGAGAGTTGTCTCCAGAAGCATCCAGTCCACTTCACCTGGAGAAGATTAGGTTTTTAATGATGAGTTAAGCAGTTTGAGATGATCTGGAATCCCTTCCATTTCCTAACTTGAGACTTTAATCGTCAAAGTGAAATCCGTTTCCTCAACAGAGTCTTCGACTAAGTAGCACTCGCAGGGATTGGATGGGAGATATGTGTATATTTTGTGGGTATGACCTCTGAAATATAATACAATTTACTTTATTAATCCCAGACAGGAAACTTCAGTCTCATTGCAGATGTACAGGATGTAAACAACAATTTAAAAAGGATACAATGTTTCAGTTTTTTAATATGCAAAGAATTATACTAAAAAAAGAGCTTTACAATGAGTTGAAATGAAAAGTCAGAATGCAAAATGTTTATTATTGACGATCAACTAAAACATGGATCTCAAAACCCCAAAGAAACCAGTCACGATGTATCGACGATCTAAGATAATGAAATCAGTAAAGACCGTAACAATGGTAAATCCAGACACCGAGGGAAAGATAACACGTGGCCAGACAGGAAGTAGGCGTCCCTGGTCCTCACGGCCTTGTTAAAACGACAAGCGCGAGCAGCAAGACTCTCCGGTTACACAATCAACAATTCCTAAATATTTAATGACCTCCATCACATGTCTGCTGACGTTGACGTCCACTCTGAGTGTTTTCCTCAGATGTCCTCGCCCACCTGTACTGGCCAATCAGGATCGAACAGCGATCCGAGCATCAAACGGTGGTGATGTCACGGTATGGGTGATGGGTGTTTACCCGGCGTGGTTGGATCACCTGGAGGGAGAATCTGACTGCTGATTCATTGATCCTGGTTCAGAAGAGTGCTGGGACTACAAGTAAACACACACCAGTACAACACAGCCACTTTATTAGCCTAGGCTGATAAGCCATCAGTCTTATCCTGCCGTATCATGTGAACAAATGTGTCTCCCTGATAATTCTTCCTCCTAGTTTTCTGTTCATTTACTTTGTCAACATGATGCTGTGCATTTATTTATTCCTGAAAAAACATCTGAAGAGTTGTGCGCTCTATTTTTAGCTGTTGTGTCGTTTTCATGGTTAGAACTCTGTCAGCAGAGAACACACACACACACACACACACACACACACACACACACACACACACACACACACACACACACACACACACTGTATCTATGATGAAATTATTATGCACCTTTATTTATTTTATTATACACTTAGAATTATACTAACCTTGTGTGCATATTTTCCCTCAGTCCAGTTGCACTTTGTCATGCAACTTACTCATGCAGCATTTTTCTAGTTACTACAATTTTGATTATATGCTTGATGGTCCTCAGCCTGACTTTTTAGTCGCTTTGTGAAGACATCATTAAAATGCTGACCTTTACAATCCCCTTATAATGGGAGCAAAAGTAACAGGATAATTATGCTAATCTGTCAACATTTATTTTGTCTACTTCTGTCTGTTTTTCTCTAAATCTCATGATTCTCTCTGGGTCAAAATGTGATTGTAATGTCTTATTGTCCTGCTTATTGTCCTGCTAATTGAGCTAGGAAGCAGGGAATTGTGTGTTTTGAAAGCCCTGCAGATAGGTCTTCTTACATTATGCAGCCCATTATAATCTCTTATCATTTTATAATTACGACTTGCAGTTCATCATTAATGCCTGATAAAATTGTTCTCAGGGCTCCATAATAATTATAGCCAGGCAGACGGGAAGGTAATAAATGACTTTGTTTAAGAACATATTAGCATCTACATAATACTTCATTGTAGACTATTTCATAGCTTTGTATACTTTGGTTATCGTAAAATATGTCATTGTCAGCACTTGCTACAATCCTCACGACATATTGATTTGAATTATGAGTCGACACTCCTCACTCTGCTGTACTAGTTCAAAACTGGATAAAAATCATGTGTTTGATTTTAGTTTTCTGTTGGAAAGTCTGGTAAAAGAAATACAGACAGAACAACTTTCCTATAGGATTCGTCACGGAAAATATTGGATCTGCTAATTTATTTTTTTAACCGTGGCTCTACTTTTCTCGGTTCTGCTGAAACAAGCATTCTTACCAGTTGATTGATGAACATAAAGGTGTCACATCAACTAAAGAGCAGTTAGTACAATGCTAGCTAGGCATTGACTTTCACTGAGCAACTGAAAACCCTCAAATGGAAAGACTTCAAATTAAGTATTTCATGGGATTTCTTTTCTTGCTGGGGAAAAACCTGATTCAGTTATAATTATTTGATTAAAAATGTATTTAAGTATGGTTGAATTAGTTGACCAAACATCTCTGATTGACAAAATACAAGATTGATTTCATTCATACACAAAGAAAGATGAGGGAGTATGATCGGTCGGTGTTTATTAAACCCAACTATAATCTTTCACTCTGTGTAAACACCACGAGGAGCTAACCAGTGCTAGGCTAATCATCCTTAAAGCTATGCTCATCTTAAAAGCTAAGCTAATCATCTCAATGTGGATAGATTTCTTGAATTAGCATGTTATCTGACATGGATAGTCTCCAGATAAACGAAGAGCCTCGTGGAGGTTATTGGTGTGTCTAACTGAAGAGGTTCAATGTCACGAACAGCTCCTGAGTGGTTTTAACTGTTCGAGGAACACAAGCTTGGTACAAACACACACTAGGGATGCAAACAATTAATCGATTATCGATTAATTGTCGATAAGAGATTACTCGATTAAAATAAATTACTTGCAATTAATCGCATTTTAACCCGTAATTCCCCAACCGTCCACGTGAGGGCGCACTTGGCGCCAGACGTACTTGACGCACACGCGGGAACACAAGCGGGAACACAAGCAAAGCAGGGCCGTGTTCCAATACCCGTACTTCCATGAGTATACTTAAAGGGAGTATACTATCCGCACTGGCTACTACGTTAATTTTTCAGATGTGAGTGCTGTTCCAAATCGAGTAGGCTACTCCGTGGTGCACTAACCGGAAATTACGATCACGACTGCCGCCGTGGCTCCTCCCCCGCAATAAACATCCCGCTTTGAACGGTGAACTCTTTACGCCTAGCAGCTATAAAAAGCTATGAAAACTATAAAAACTACAAAATGACTCTATTAATGCAGGCTATGTGGAAAATGCGCCGACTTTGGCTCAGCCTGGCTCCGCCTCTTCTGCTACGTAGCTAAGAAGGCTGCCGTTGAGTACGGGGAGTGTCCTTCGATCCACACTTCACGATTAGCCCGTTTTGAGTACGGCATCCGGGTCCTTGAAGTATACTTCTTTTCGCCGGATCTGAATTGGAGTACTGCGTACTCAAATTTTGGCTAGTAAGTACGGACAGTACGGGTATTGGAACACGGCAGGACAAGACAAACGAAAAGCGGGACACTGACACGATGAAGAGGGCAAAACGGAGTGCAGTATGGAGCCACTTTAAGTTGGATAATGACGACAAAGACGCCAAATGCACAATATGTGGAAGTATTTTAAAGTACAACAACTAAACGACTTTGTTGAATTACCACCTAAATGTGTCACATTCAGAAGGAAATTCAGCTTCTCAGAAGAATTGCCGCTTATCAATTAATCGATCATCGATCGATAAGATGAAACAACTATCGATTAATGAATTACTCGATAATTTGCATCCCTAACACACACCGAGGGATACAACAGGATTAAGAGGAGGGAGACAAAGGGGCAGATGGTGAAATCAATCACGTTTTGAAACCCAGTTCCTATTATTATAAAGTATGCTGCAGCCTGTTGGCCTGTCCAACGCTACAGCGACTCTAGAAATCAAGACACACTTGGTTGAGGCTTGCTAAACCCTAATTGGCTCTTCTCCTGACACATGTACTTTATGTTCACCAGATTTGTAATTTAGTCTCTCTCTCTCTGTCTCTCTCTCGCTCTCTCGCCTCCCACGGTGAATTAAAGGTTGTGTCGCACAAGCGGTTGAGGCTAACCGTAGCGTAGCTGCTAGTGAGTGTCTTTGGGTTCATCCCAAGCCACAGTCTGAAGGTCTTAGAAAACCAAAGCTTGTAAAGACCGGGAACGGCTGGTAGCCATCGTTCCTACCATCAATCAAGACTTCAAGCTGCTCTCTGTAACCTTTACACTGCTGCCGTCACTACTGTTCAACCTAATGTATGAATATATCAAAGCCCTCCCCCTCCCCACTGCCTCAAGCTGATTGGTTGGTTAAAGGTTGAGTTTCGTTTGGCCCCTCCTCACCCTTCCTGGAAGCAGGGATCCCTCTTCTGTGTTCCCTCTCAAGGTTTCTTCCCTCTGAGGTTTTCCTCTTGTTCTTAAGCGGGTTTGTCGTTGTTGCCGTGTGAACTTGGCCTGTGAAGCCTGTTGAGACTAGAGCTGGGATTAAAGGGCTATACTAACAAAGTGCATTCAAAATGCATCAAGACCAAACTGACCCAACTGGTTTAGAGGGAAGACATCGCAGGTGGATTAGGTCATGTGGCTACAATTACAATTAGGGCATTTAGCAGACGCTTTTATCCAAAGCGACTTACATCGGTTAATACACACATTGACACACCGACGGCAGAGTCAACCATGCAAGGCGACAGCCAGCTCGTCAGGAGCAGTTAGGGTTAAGTAGTCTTGCTCAGGGACACATCAACACTAGCTAGGAGATGGGGATCGAACTAGCAACCTTTCGGTTACGGGACAACTGCTGGCTAGAGATGAGTTATATTCTTTTAACACTAAAATCTTAAGTAAGTGTTGGCTGGAGTGAAAAAAGAGACATAAAGCTGGTTTAATATCATGGGGAGAAGGAGGATTTTTTTTTCTTTTTTTTCTTGCTTGATCGAACATCTCCCTGGCGTGGTGCCACCAAATGCGAGATGGTTTTTTATCTGAGGCTGATGAGGTGGAACTCTGGGGGATAACAAATGAGGAGAGTCTATGGGGTGGGGGATCATTTGGCAGACCTACATATTTAGAGAATTTGTTCAGGATCACTTGCTAATAAAATGTCACAGGAAGAGGAAAAACGTTAAAACAATTGTATTCCGGCTTTATTATACTCAACTAAATACACAGCCGCTGTGAGGCCATAAAAGCCGTTAACTTTTTATATTAATAATAAGGTGTTAAGCCTCAAGGCCTATTGAAACATGGCAGCCATGTTGTTCTTTAACAGTGAGCCGTGCTGTCAGTTAAATCTCTGTAGAATAATGAATCTGTAATGTCTGCACACACACACACACACACACACACACACACACACACACACACACACACACACACGCACACGTTCCAGAAGTCCTCCTGTCTTAATGTATTCTATCCTCTTATCTGTGATGTGGAGGTGGTGGCTAGCTGCGAGCCAGCGGGGCTGTGCGTCCCCTCTCCTCAGACAGACTGGTTTGATGGAAGGCACAGCTAGCCTGAGTATCGCGGCAGCAAGGTGACAAAGGAATGGGAGATCAGGGAGGTAATGCAGGAGCATTGTAAGCGTTTGATTGCCTCACATACATTTTTGAGCCGGGTTTCCGGCTTTCATTGCTTGGTAATAGATTGATTTGTATTAATCTCGTTGTGTGACACACACACACACACACACACACACACACACACACACACATACACGCATACACATGTACGTGCACAAAGCCACTGTTCATTTTTGAGGAGGAGGTTACCGTGTGCAGCCTTTCAGCACATCAACAGCTCCTTTCTGCCCTCAGGTACCAACCTGGCACCTTCTGTTGGAAGGAGAAACAGGGAGAATATGACGACAGGCTTCGTCTCCTCTCCACCACATCAGGAAGGTGGAAGGGGGTGGAGAAGGTCGTAGGTTGTGGTTTAGTGTGGTGGGCTAGTTGAGGTGTAGGAGATGAGAGGTTGATGGGGTAATGTGATGGAGGTGGGGGGTTTGGGGGGTGTCCGGTCTCCACCACTGTGACGGAGGAGGGTGGAGGTTTGGGGAGAACAATGAATTATTTAAAACCACAGAGACAGCGATGACTTTGCTGTGACAGCAGAAATAGTTTAAGATCTTCTCTTTATTTCCCTGAGCTAAATGTAAGTTGTTCTTTAAAACGGTAACGCAGGAGTCTCCAGAATACATGAGGCAGACTCAATTCCTGCAGGCAGTCTACACTCCAACCCTGCACTTTGTTCTGCACATTTATTTATGGCGTTATCTAGGGGTGCAACGGATCACAAAGCTCACGGTTCGGATCGGGTCACGGTTTTTGAGTCACGGGTCGGATCATTTTCGGATCAACAACAACAATAAAGATAACAAGACAAATGTGACTTTAAATAAAATCTTTTAACTGTGTAAAAACAAAATAAAGTGAAAAATTAGGTAATAATCCTGCTTCCTTTAAGCATGGTCAATATTTAAAAAAATTGCAATTTGAGGCATTATTCCTTCTTCTTTTTAACATGGATAGGATAGTAAATAATCCCTAACCCTGGATTTACAATTCAGGATGTCTGCATTGCCTGGGGAGTTTAGAGTCTACACTCTCCCAAGGCAATGCAGACATCCTTATCTTCTTTTTTTTAGTTTGGTAGCGAAATACAGTTTCTGTGGTGTTTTATTTGGCATTTTGTAAATCCATTGATTTCGGTTGGGAGACTCATGCTCATTGCAAGGGGGGTTGGTTGTAGTCTTTTCGCTCGGTTCTAGCCCTACTGTTGATACGCGAAAAGACTACAACCAAACCTAAAGACGTCCGGTTCCGGTTTACATTTCAATGGGATTTACGGAACGCCAAATAAAACACAACAGAAACTGTATTTCGCTACGATACTTGATGATGTTGTTAATACCGGAATTGTCCTCTAAACATGCGCTGATCACGTCAACGCACAACTTTTTTTTTTAATCAGCCGATCCGCGGATCACTTGCGTCCCGAACCGTGATGGTTGATCCGTACGGATCACGGGAAACCCGTGAACCGTTGCACCACTAGAGTTATCCCAAAGACCCTCAGAAACAAAACAAGTTAACAGCCGGTATTCCTCTGGCTGCATGTTTAATGTAAAACCAGCATCCATCAAACCATCGCCTATGTCTGCCTCTCTCAACAATACGCTTTATCAAAAATGCATTGAGACAAAACACAGAGGGAAATAATAGCCTCATTTTTTTTTGCGGTTTACAAATCATTGATAAACCTGGAGAAGAAACTCATCTCTATCCTACATTAGTCCTGGTGTTCACACTGGGCTGGACTAGATGGACCTTTCTAGTTTCCCATGATGCATTATTTCCCCCAGGTTCCCTACAATGATCTTAACCAACCAAAAACCTTTAACTTTATAGGGGAACTGTCACACTCAGCTCTTTTCTAATTTAAGATTCTGCTTCATACGCTACAATTCAACCCGTTCATTCTTCTATATTTTAGACTCCCCGACAGCCAGCAGTAATATTGTATACAATATGATATAATAATATAATATATATTCTACAGCACAAACCTCATCGGTGTCCTCTTTTATCTCCTATCTCGCTTGTTTATGTCCTACCTTCTCCCCCGTCTATCTTCACGTTCTTCTGGATGCTTTGTTATCTATTGTTTCTTTTGTGGGGCTATAATGTTGGTCTCCAATGGAGATCCACCATATGATGTTGAATCTGACCATCTGGCTCCTACCGCCAGGGAGAGGAGAGGAAGGGAGGAGGGAAGAGTGACGGGGATATGGAGAAGGAGGAGAGAGGGAGATGTGTGAGAGGAGGAAGAGGGAGAACGATAAAGGGAGGAGGTGAGCTGTGGAGAGGCAGGAGGAGAAGAGAGGGAAGAGACGGGAGGAAAGGAGGAGGACTAAAGAGAGATGACCAGGTGAAGATCCCCTCGCTGACAATGTCCTTTTTAAATTAACCTCAAAGACGAACGTCTGTTCGTCTAACTCCTTATCTGTCTGTCTGCAGCCGTCCCTGTGTCACCAGAAATGAAACTATCTTTTTTTAGTTAATAGATAAGCAAGTGAAACAGAAAACCAAACGGTTCCAACTGTTAGGTTGGACATTATTTCTCTGGCCTGAAACCAGAACAGCAGGCCAATTTTGTGTGTGTGTGTGTGTGTGTGTGTGTGTGTGTGTGTGTGTGTGTGTGTGTGTGTGTGTGTGTGTGTGTGTGTGTGTGTGTGTGTGTGTGTGTGTGTGTGTGTGTGTGTGTGTGTGTGTGCGCGCTGATTGGGAACCCGCCTCCCCTGGGGAAACCCAGACATACGTTTGTCTCTCCTCTCTCTTTCATGTTTGTATCCGACCAGTCCCATTTATTATTCGCAATTATCCATCCTAGCTCTATTTATGTTGTTCCCTGTCTGTCTTTTATTCTGTTTGTCTTTCTCCCTGTCTGCCTAACCGTCTGTCTGTCTGCCTCTTTATCCGTGTGTCTGTTTTTCGGTCACACCGGGGTGAACCATAACATGATCTTTACGTAACAACACTTTCCAGGGCTGCTCACCAGCTCTTTTCCAGCAGAGCCATTAGTCAGACAGCAGCTGACATCATTCAGCTCTTTGCCTCATAGTGGCTCCTGCCCTGATGTGTGTTTATTACTGCTGGAAACTGTGGTGAGAGTTCAGACTCCACGCGTTGGATCAGGAAGAACAAGGACAGTTTCACTATAAAGGCTTTAGCTCCCCGCGGGAGGGACTCTTCTGGAAGCTTCCCCAGTGAAACGGAGCAAGGGCAGGACTCTCTAGTTAGTCCAGACTGTTCAGTTGACAAGGTTGGCTGTATATACCTCGGTCACATAAGCCTTCACATTAATAGCGCTCACCTTCAGTTGACAAGGTGGCCATGGATACCTATAGTCTATATAGGCCTTCACATTAACAGCAAGTCCAATGGAAAAGGACGCATCATAGAGTGAATATCGCTATATTTAGAAAACTTCATGGCTCTCTCACCAGAGAAACACATTTGATTATAACAAATATGGATCTGACCATTTAAGCTGTAGTTCTTTCCAGGTGACGTAACGGAAGATGGTTAGAGGTCATGCCACTAGACAGTCTGTTGTTTGTGAGGGAGCTTGGTCTGGTGGAGGGTGAGGGTTGACTGGTTGTGGGTGAGGTAGTTTTGTTATGGATAAGGCTGGTCTGGTAGGTTGGTCGGTACCGCCTGGTCTCCAACTGGAGGCCCAGAGCTGCTCATCCTGCAGTGTGGAGGATCCAAATCTTGGCACTAATTATTGTCCTGTCATCAACAATGACAACGTCAATGTTCCCTCCATACTCGTGTTAACATCCAACTCAACTACTCCCTCCCTCCCCACACTCCTCCCCCACCCTCCACCTCCTGCCCCTCTTCCCCATCCTGTTTCTCCCCCTCTCTATCTACTGCGTCCTCTACTTATTCCTCGCCTTCTCTCTCCTCTAGCTCCCTCCTCGTCTCCCCCTCTCCATCTCCTCCCCCTCCCTCATCCTCTAACCCTCCCTCTTCCCCCTCCCTTTTCCCTCTCTTCCTTCCTCCCCCACCTCCTCATACTCCTACCTCTCCTGCCTCTCTCCCTCCCACCCACTCCTCCTGCTTTTCCACCTCGGTCTCCCTATTCCCCCCCCTCCTCCCTCCTTTACCTCCCCCTCCTCCCCCTCCTCCTCCATCTTGAAGCACAGCTCTGTCACTGCTTGGTAAATGATCAGTGGGATCAATGAGCTCTACGGTGTCTGTTTACTGAGGTGAGATGACAAAGTGTGAGCCAGTCACATCGTCTTCATCAACACCACCATACCATCTGCTCTGCACCTCCTCCCCAGGCCTCGGGGAGTGAGAGTCCTGAGAGAGGCACTTCAAGGTCAATACTGGGCCCAAAATCCAGCCAACTTTCAGTTTGTTGCATGGGCAGCAGAGAGAGAGAGAGAGAGAGAGAGAGAGAGAGAGAGAGAGAGAGAGAGGTTCATTAGCGCAGGGCTAATGGCCTCGCACAGCAGGGTAGCAGCAACAGTTGCTCTGTGGGCTGGGATAGCAGGCGTCTCCGTGAGTGATGGGGAGCCTCTAAATGTTAATTAATGAGGTAAGGGGAGGATGCAGGAGATGGGCCCATCGCCAGGGAGGGTCGCCGTGGAGACATTGATGTAGAGGGAGCCAGGACCGCTAGCTGGGCTCACCTGCTATGTGTAGCCACTAAAGGGAGTCGGTAGGGACTGGGTTGGCATGCTAAAGCTAGGCTAATCCCCTCCTGCTGTGCAACCATTGACGGGACTGGGTGAAGGCAGGCTAAAGCTGGCCTATCCCTTCCCCACAATACAATGCCAGCCGACTCAGTTGCCAGGAGCGTCATTCTTCCTGAGCGATAGCTCATTAAATAATAATGGGAAGTTGCTGACGGTCTAGCATCAAAGGAGGTCCATCACCCAGCCTTCCATCTTCATTGAGATCATTTCTTTGAGTTTCTCAATTCTCATTTCTCTGACATCAAAGAGTACAACATTGAATATGCACTAGCGGTATAGAAGAAGTAGAAGTAAAGAAACTTGACTGTTGCATAGCTCCATCCCAAACTGCTACGTATGTAGCAGCTCATTGATTGTATATGAATCGACACCACCAAGGCTCTTAAACAACATTTGTGGTTGTCCTGGTTGCAAACCACTATATCCTGTTATCAAGTGGTTCTTACAACGCCTCCTTAGTCCTGTCAGAGCTGCCTTTCTCCAACTACTATAACCACCACATTAGCAAATGTCGTCTCTGAAGAGAGGTGCGCTTTTACTCTGAAGGATCCAACGTGCCTTTACTCTGAAGGCTGAGACATGACGTGACGGCATGGAGTGGGAGCAGAGACGGCCAACCATTGAGCGGCTAATGATGCGACTCACTGAGTCGCCATCTTGGTTCTGATCTGTCTCATGTGCCAAGCATTACATTATACCTCTGGCGGCTTCTATTATGGGATGTTCTCCTCCACTGACCCCAGTAAATCAGCGGCTGTGT
Source organism: Gadus chalcogrammus (assembly GCF_026213295.1). Taxonomy (NCBI): domain Eukaryota; kingdom Metazoa; phylum Chordata; class Actinopteri; order Gadiformes; family Gadidae; genus Gadus; species Gadus chalcogrammus. Next base: position 22,322,306 of record NC_079431.1, read on the forward strand.
CCAGGAGCATGTTGTCTGATGTAGAAGCCCCCTCAATGCGGTAAATGTTTTTCATGTTGATGTGTTTGTGTCCAGTGTTTTATAAGGGTAAAGCTGACTATTGCACTGTGATAATTGTAGTTGCTGTTATGCTTCCTTAACCTCTTTGCTTGGGATATAATTCATCGTAACAACACAACGTGTCTAATTAGAGTTGGGTTTCAAGACACAGAAATAGACAATCCGAACAGTGTTGATTTGAACCTTGTTCAGAAAGACAAAGCACTTCTTGTAATTAAAGTAAGAATTTATTCATCTCTCCTCTCCACCTCCCACCACTGAGCCACACAACACACATTGGTATCACAAGAAAAGAAGCAGAGTGTAATTAAAGGCCACCAAGCTAGGAACCACATCCCCACACAGCAGACACCGAACACAGCTGCTTACCGGACGCAGCCCGGCTGCAGAGACGTGCGGGTGCCAAGTCTCCACGAAACACAGAGCCCACAGACATCAAACAGGTGTTCAGCCGGTCGCTAGAGGGCCTCTCGCTGCACACGGAGCCTGGGAAAAAGGACGTCTCCCGGCTGGGAGGACGCTCCAGTAACGGGGGGGGGACACAGTGAGCGTCTGTGGACATCGTCTGCATGAAACACTGAGGCTTCTCATCTGCACATCAAGTTACTGAGGAACCTCTCGTCTTTTCACCCAAATCGTTACACGCTTATTTCATCTGGGATTAATGAAGTAAATCTCATCTGCTCTCTGGAAACGGACATATACCAAAAGCAGAACCTCAACAGAGTATGCATCCCTTTTTTGTCGTCCTCTGATAGGAGGATGTTATTTTTTTTCCAAACCTCTTGATTGGTTGAGATTTGGGCGATTTTTGTTTCTTCTGACTGGACGATATTTAGTAATCCTATGAGTAGCATCCTTCAGCCTGTGTGATGGACATTGTCTAGTAGATCTGGAGCCTGTCTAGAGCCTGTTTGTACCTGGTCTAGATCACACATTAGCAGCATGGCTGGGGGCGCTGGGTAAAAGCTGTGGCTAGAGACCTTTCAAGGCTGTCCGTTTCCTCTCTCTGATCCCCATTGGGCCCTCCTCCTCTGCTCTGATTCAATAAACCCGGAGGGGACTTATAATGATATTCATACCTCCTATGAGACCAATAAACACTTTTTCTCCACTCAGAAGACCTTCAGGGTCTGTTTATTTTGCCGTTGTATAATGAGGACATGGAGTATAAATGTTAACAAGAGCACAGATTCTCTCATATAATCATGAGTGTTAAGCCAGCAAACAGCCATGACATCTTTGAGCTCTTACAAGCTTTTTCTTGCCTGACAGATTAACCTTTTTATGTTGGGTTTACAAAAATACCATATAGTTTATGTCTATCACAGAGCAAGACAACATAACCAACACCCTTTATCATATCTGTTAGAAGCTATTTTTTTTACATCTATACAGCAGCGGTTTATAATCCTTGTTAAAGGGTACAAAGTCGACATATTTATATATTATGTTAAATTATATCATTGGTGATATTTCCTCTGTACATGAATGTCAGTTCAATAAAAGCACTTATGAATATTAACATTTCGGTTAGAAAGCTGTGACTCAAGAAACAAGGCAGGGCATGAATACAAGATGAGCATCAATGTGAACATGAATATTAGAGAGGTCTTCATAAAGTACTTATCATCTCTCATCAGTTATGAAAAGATGGAAAGTGAGAGACGGGGGAACTGGAGAGAGAAAAAGGGTAGAGAGAGATTGTGAAATGGAGAGAGAGGTTGTGAGAGGGAGAGCCCAATAGACGTGTAACAGCACTCAGAGCTTTCCATCAAATGTATTAAAGCTCTGGTAAAAGTTATTGGCATTCCTCTCCAGACGACTGCTTGAAGGAAAAACCTTTCAAACCAAACTAACATAGGGAATCTAATGTTTCCAACTGTATAATGAAAGCTTTCTCCTTAAACATTTCCCTTTACACATTGGTTGATCTAATAACACCCTGACATACAAGCAACAACAAAAAACTCCTAAATCAAGCAAACTAACAATTCACACGTCTTTGTCTGGTTCCATCTGCAAAAACTCCAGTCAAGGTTCAGTGCCATACGTAACTCCTTCGACTACAAGAGAAACACGTCAACCACTGTAAACAAAACCCCACAGCGTCCAATCAGAGTCCTACATGGTGTGTCAGCTGACCTGCAGCGTGTAGCCCAGCTTCCTCATCAATCCCCCACACGTGTCCTCTATCAACCTCACGTCCTCCCCGGACATCTTCTGCCTCCAGGCGTGGATGGTGGCGGGGGACACCTCCCCCTCATACTGCAGGGAGTACAGGTTGGTGGAGGTGGACACCAGCAGCTGGTTGAGGGAGGCGGGGGACAGGGGGACCCCCAGGAACCGGTGGATCCTCTGGGCCGTCTCCTGGGGGAAGACCACCATGTCCTCAAACCTCACCTGGAGGAAGGAATCCGCCGGGAGGGTCTGGCCCACCCTAAGCACAGCGGCGGTGTGGGCCAGCCACAGGTGGGCCAGCAGCAGAACCGGGCTGTTCTGGGAGCGGGAGAGGAGCCCCTGTAAGGTCCTGAACTCTGGAGCCCTCTGGACCCCCTCCTCCTCCCTGAACATCAGGGACAGGTGCTGGGGGATGTTCTTTAGGGAGTACAGGCTGGGTTTGCTGTTGTACAGCATGAGATAGATCCAGGCCCGCGGGTCCCGGAGCAGGTAGAGGGACCTCATGGAGGGCCCCAGCACCTCGTGAAGGAAGGGCAGCTTGAGGGGCCAGCTCCCGCTCCTCAGGCTGAGCACCACGCGGGCCTTGGGGTGCTCCGCCATGTGGCGCCTCAGCTCCATCACGTACTCGGCGTCGCGGCCCGCGCTGGCCCTCAGCTTGCCTTTCAGCTCCGCCGCCGGCTCTCGCCTCGTGGCCCTCCGCCTCTTGTCTCTGGACCCCCCTCCCCCGGCTCTCTGGGGCGGTCTGGCCCGGCCGCCCCCCTCCATCAGCTGGATGTTCTGCAGGTGCAGCTTGGTGTTGAGCACAAGGGAGTGCAGCCATCCCTGGAGGATCTTATAGCGACCCTGCAGGGCGTCGGCCTTCGACCACTCGAAGGCGTCCACCAGGGAGTCGAACTCAAACTCCATCTCGGGGACGTCTACGTGTTCCGTCGGGACTCTGACGTAAACAAAGTCTGAGTTGTTGTAGAAAAGGTGCTGCAGTATCTCCGCCCCCGAGCCGGGCAGGGTTGTTATGACGATGGTGGGGAGTGGGTGGTCGTCGGGTACGCTCTGTTGTTTGTTAGCGTCGCCGCGGGCTCCTTTCCAGTTCACCCCACAGAGGAGCTGCTGGCGACAGCTGTTGGACACGAGCAGCAGCTCGGCCATCCACAGGAAGAGCACCAGGAGCAGGGTGTAACGCATGGACCTGCTGGAGCACAGGTGCAACTTCCTCTGCATGGCCAGCAAGCCAATCAACACGCAGAGAACCAGCCCCGCGATCACGTTCACCGTGAAGCCAGCGTCAAACAGCTGCTCCTCCACCAGCGTCTGTTGAGGAATCACTTTTGAGCCAACGCCAAACCTCAAGACCTCTTTTCTATCCTCCACTTTAGAATAACCTGCAAAGCCCAAGTAGCTGAACCTGGCTCCAATGTCTTTGTAGTTTGTAGCAATAGAGACGATCTTCTCTGTGTTGTTTATGGTTAAAGAAAGCTTCACTCCGTTTCGGTTGTCGTCTATGAATCTACAGCCCGAGACTTGGACGTACGGTCCGTGCATCACATAAGCCACCCTGGTGACGGCTCCGGTCATTGGAAACGTTGCGTTTACAAACTGGGTCCACCTCTTTTTAAACTCTGCTGCCTGCTCGGCCTCCTGTATCCTGGTGTCCGGGCTGTGGCCGAGGCTGTCGAACCAGAACATCTTATAGTGGGCGTCCCACACGTCCATCAGGGCCCCGTTGTAGCGGTCCATGAACCTGAAGGGAACGTACTTGAAGTCAATATCCAGGTTGTGGAAGAAGGCACTCATGGAGCTCAGGGGCGAGTCGTTGCTCTTCTCCACGTGGTCCACCACCAGCAGGGTCTGGGAGTTGAGCAGGACCAGCGCTCGGTACACGCTCCTCAGCCCCATGGCCGGGGAGTAGGCCCCTACCGCCTCCCCGCTCACAAACATTGCGTCTCCGTGGGAGGAGGCGGCCACAACCTCCCCGGCCGTGTCCCCCACCCCCTTCTCGGTCCAGCGCAGCCACTTGGCGCACTCCCCCAGCTGGCCCTCCCATGGGCCGTTGCACTGGCTGCCGGGTGACGGGGCGAACACCAGCACGTTGTTCAGGAAGCTGTGCTTGGGCCCGTAGAGCGCCTCCGACACAAACACCTGCCCGTTGGGCGCGAAGGTGAAGGAGTTCTGGTCGGGGTGCTCGTGGCCGGGGTTGAAGCTGTTCCAGCCGTCCAGCCAGGAGTAGGGCTTCTCGTGGACCAGGTCGTAGACGGCCCGTCCTCCCAGCTTCCCCGACTTAAAGGAGACGAAGGTGTTGCCCTGGGCGCTGGGCCGCCCCGCCCCGTAGGTGACCACGCCCCAGTTGGAGAAGACGTGCATGCGTGCCTGGGCATGCCCGTGCGGGGGCTGCGGTGCCAGCCCCCCGTCGTACCAGATGTACTCCGTGTGGAGGGTGGCCCAGCGCTGGGCCGACGACGGGCTCATGGGCCCGTCCTTGGGCCGGTGCTTCCTGATCTGCTGGGCCAGCCAGTTGCCGGTGCCGTTCCTCATGACAAAGGCGTCCAGGAAGACCAGCTGGCTCTCGGGGCCGTAGAACCAGTTGTAGTTGGAGTCGGCGATGCCCACGGTCCTCTGGTAGCCCGGCAGCAGGGTGGCGTAGTAGAACCAGAAGTGCTCGCGCAGCCAGTGGTTGTGCGTGTTGTCGATGTCAAAGTGGCGGCGGGCCAGGAAGACGTACTGCGTGATGGACTTGGCCGTGTAGCTGCCATAGGCCACGCCCTCGTCCAGGGAGCCGTCCACCACGTGGTTTAGGAGGAACAGGGTCTTCTCCATGTAGTTCACGCACGCCTGCTTCCAGATCATGGACACGGGGTCTCGTGCGGTCCCCACCACCACAGCGCCCGTCAGGATAGCTAAGATGTTAGTGGTCTGGTGGTTCTGCAGGTACTGCTTCCCCCAGCCCCGGTGCTTGGACAGCTCGTACAGCTCCTCCGTCTCCGAGCGGATCCTCTGGAGGTACGTCTCCCGTCGCTGCTCGTCCAGGAAGGAGTGGATGAAGTCATAGGCGGTGGCGAACCCTGTGAGGGAGTGGGCCGCTGGTACTTCGTCATTGGGAGCGCTGGTCACCTTCCAGTCGGGGTAGGCCGCCATGCGGTCCATGAAGTTGAGGAGAAAGTGGGACGCAGCACTGTCCTCTGGACACAGGAGACAGTAAAGAGCAAGGGGCGGGAGATTGTTACCGTAAATCTCGTTCCACTTGCCAGTGAATGCCTGGTGATTGGCGGGAGGCATGTAGAAGGCAGCGTTGGACAGCATGGAGAAAACGGCAGCACGGATCACTTTAAATATGTGGCTGTGTGTGGTGGACGACCGCTGCCTCAGCTGAACTACGTCCTCGGGGTTCAAATACAGGAGTGGATGGAAGCCACCGCTCTGCCGCCCGCCGTCTTTCCCCGGAGACAGCTTGACGTCCAACAGGCCATCTGTCAGCATGTCCGACGCGTTAAAGACCCCAGAAAAAGCGACTCCCCCGGAGAAAAGGGAGAGTAAACCGGTCCAATATATAATCCAGTGGCGTTCCATTGTGCGTGCGGGTTTGTCGTCCTTGTAATTCCAGTTCAGCGAGAGAGAAAAGCACTCAGTCTGTCATTTATAACTGTAGTAGAAATATATCCATTTGGGATTTGTAAACAAAAAGTAAATGTATATAAATCCATTTGACGTCCATGCACGATCCTACCCATGTCCAGTCAATTATATTCAAAAACAAAACTTAACTTTTTTGTCATCCATTCCAATGTTTCATTCACATCGCATGAGGCGGAAAAAAAGGAGAGTTAGCCTACATCCGATCCCATTTCTTGTCCATCGTTTCCGTGTATCAGTCTGGAAATCAAACCCAACTTATTTGGCTGCAGACGACGCAGCAGAGTTCATAGTAAATTAATCGAGTGCAGGAAAACAAACCGCCTGCGTGTAGCGACACGTCCTACTACTACTACCAGGGCGGCTGGTAGCGGGCACCTTGCCGACCTCGGAGCGTAGTCCCCGGTTCTCCAGTCGTGTACTGTAAACCCCCCTCAAATGGATCTTATCTCCACAACTCTTCCTCCTGGACCCACACGCTTTCAACCCCGGTTGTCCGGACCGATCCGATCCTCAGCGACCCAAGGCGTGCTGTCCTCCCCGACCAGGCGTCAGCATCCTCGGCCACGCAGCGGCGGGAGCCCCGCGTCTCGCTTGCGATAGAAAACATGTCGCTTCTTCTCTCACCCCTTTCGGAGACTCGCTGGGTTCCAAGCTTTAAAGGACGCGGATGTCAGGAAAGGAATCGGTTGATTTCCATTGTTGTTTTTTTACCGCTCTGTTATTTGGGCTGTTTGTTCCGCTGCCGAGTCGGCGAGGAGAAAGTTCCCCTCGCTCCACAAGTATTCAAAGAATGAGATGATGCAGTGGGATGTTCAGGAAACGGACAAAAATATTCCCATAGTTGAGAGACACACAGCGTCAGGAAAACACGTGCATGTTAACGGACTAGGTACACAGTTATTGTCTTTTACCTGACATTATCACAAGCTACCTTACACTATAGGCTATAAGACACTCCTTCCTCGGTGAGTTCACCTTCTGACTGCTCCACACAGTCTGTCTGCCGGTTCTCAGCAAGTGATGATAAATGACTCCGTATTAACTGTAGAGGGAGCCTCTCTCTCTCTCTCTCTCTCTCTCTCTCTCTCTCTCTCTCTCTCTCTCTCTCTCTCTCTCTCTCTCTCTCTCTCTCTCTCTCTAGTGGAAGGTATGTTTATTCTGAATATATAATTTATTTTGAATACAATATATTATTCTATATACCAAAGTAAAGTTGCATGCTTGCTAAAAACAAGGCGGTAAAGAAACTGGCCAATCGGCATCCAGTATATCTATCACCATAAGCCCAGGAACCAGAGCTATACATCACCATGTTACAGCTATAGCTACTCTAGCATTTTACCTATATCCTTTATCTATTAAAGTCACACACAAGACTTTCCATGCATCAGATCTATACTACAATATTGGAGCTTAATATAGAATTAAACACAAATTCAAAGTACACATAATGTTAATTGGTATGTACGTAACAAATATATATACTATAAATATATAAAAGTATATAATATCTACAATAATATAAATCTATACAGATATATAGGATAGTATGATGATCACATCCTACTTGGGAGTGAGAGTGATGACTGAGGGAGTGAGAGAGTGATGACTGAGGGAGTGAGAGTGATGGATGATGCAGTAATGCCAGGAGAAGTAAAGTTCCTCTGAATGTCTAGTTAAAACCCACCTGCTGGTTCTGGACTTCTTACCCCCATCTCCACGGCAACATCACCACCAGCTGGGTGAATTTAAACGGGAGTAACCACCAAGAATCTGTCAATCAAACAGTGGGGTTTGATTGTCAGGTGACACAGTGATTACCCCCCGCCTCCTCCCTCCTGCTGTGTGTTCTGGTGTTTGAAGCATGCACGGCTCAGCTGAGAGGAGGAGGAGGAGGGGGAGGAGCGGGAGGAGGAGGAGGAGGAGGAGGCAAATCCTGTGGTCTACAGGGCTGCCCTTATTGAAATATATGAGCCATGCTAAGTAAAGCAGAGAAGAGAAGAGTATTGTTATTATCTGCCCGTCTCTTATTTAGCTATGGATCTGTGTTGTTTGATGTTTTGCTTTTGATATATTGGAAGAAGTCTTGCTTTTTATTTATGTCTCTCTGCCCGTCTCTCATTCTGTATCTAGCTCTTCATCTATCTCTCAATCCATCCAGTGTGACAAGTTGTCTTTTGCTTACTTTGATAAATATTGGTCAGTCTTTCTCTCCGTCTGTCATTCTGTCTCTATTTATCTCTATCCTTCTTCAACCTCTATCTTCTGGTTAAGCTATGGATCTTTTTTGTTGAAAGGTGGTTTTTTGATTACTTTGATGTATTTTGGAAAAGGTCTCTCTTTGTATTTATGCTCCAGGTGAGGATCATCCTATCTTGAAATGTTTTTATTTAATTGAATGATTTTAAGGTTGTTATAATGTACCAAGTTTACATAATAATTAATAATTATTACAAAATCTCCCTTTCAGATTTTTTTCACATGATATAATAATACATTTTTATCTTTTAAATATATGCAGTTAAAACATCTAGTGTTTGTACCTGTTGCTGAGCAACAACTTTACGACATCAGTCTCCTCTGGGATCAACAAAGTTGGTTGTTATCTTATCCATTCAGGCTTGTCTCTGTTTACCACATGCACGTGCACAAGGTACCTGTGTGTGTGTGTGTGTGTGTGTGTGTGTGTGTGTGTGTGTGTGTGTGTGTGTGTGTGTGTGTGTGTGTGTGTGTGTGTGTGTGTGTGTGTGTGTGTGGTTACCCAAGGTAACCTTACAGAGCATATAGTCATCATAAATCGTTTAAAAAAAACAAGAAATTGTGGAAAAAAATAAAAAAATAAATAAACATAAAAAATAAATAAAACAAAGACAAAACAAACAAACAATCACGTTAGACGTTGTGTGCGAGTTTGAACAGGTGAGTTTTGAGTTGTGTCTGACCGTTTTATGTGTGGGGGGAGGAAGTTCCAGAGCCTGGGTGCTGAACAGCTGAATGACCGGGTACCCATTGTAGTGAGTCGTGATGTGGGGATACATAGTAGTCCAGCAGAGGTTGAGCGGAGGGAGCGGGAGGGAGTGTATTCTTGGAGGAGGTCGCAGAGGTAACTGGGGGCTAGGTTGTGGAGAGCTTTGTAGGTGAGGAGTAGGGTTTTGTATTGGATGCGGTAGTGTACTGGGAGCCAGTGAAGTTGGATGAGGACAGGGGTGATGTGGTCAGATGATTTGGTGCGGGTGATGATCCGGGCGGCTGAGTTCTGAATGATCTGCACTGTGTTGATGAGTTTGGTGGGGAGTCCGTTGAGGAGGGCGTTGCAGTAGTCTAAGCGTGATGTGACAAATGAGTGAACTAGGATTTCAGTGCTGGATTGGGTCAGTGATGGGCATGACTTCGTTCACATTTCATTAGGATTTCTGGCAAGCTGGTTTACGCTATAGACATGTCTTTGATTGCTATAACGATTTTGGAGTCATTTTAGTGTGTGAGATGTGCCCTTTTGGCAATTTTTTTTCTTTCCACACACTCAATGACCAAAGCAGTTACATTTATCTTCATCTCTCATGAGGCGTGTGGTCCGTCTTGTTTTCTCAATTTGAAAGATTGTCTGTGTGCCAGGTGTTAGGCCCTGTTGTTCACACATAATCATGCGTCTTGGGCCAGCCAGCTTATATGATTTTGATTTACTAACATACAACTCCGTCGGTGTGCAACGTGAGTTGAGTTGAGTGACAGTTGAGTCAGTTGAGTAGGTGATTATGCGATGTGGATAAGGACATAGTCACGTACAGACTGCTTCAAGAATGTGTACATATGCTCCCCAGACCACCTCTGAACGCGTGTTAGTTTTCGGATCTCAATGCTTCCTCAATGCTCCCCTTGTGTGCCTTCAAACCTTTTTTCGACCTAAGAGGATCACTTGGGATCAGATCACACAAGACGTACGTCGATGCCAGCTCTGAACAGGGCTGCTGTCGGCGCCGGCTGTCTGTAAACGGTGATCAGACGCATCCTTACCGTAATATCTGCATATTGCACCTTTTAAAGTAACCGGCTTCTCTGGATAATGTGGTTCCTAAATACCAAACTTAAGATGGGCTACTGCTCCGAGAAGTACCCCTTTTTGGAGGGTGGAGGGGTGCTGAACAAGGGTTGGAACCCGGCCCGATTACACTCACCTCGATGTGACCTCGGGGGTCAGGAGTGGAGAGAACAAAGAAAACCCCCTCGTTAGGAAGAATACCCCAACACATAATTGCACGACTGGTTAATACTGCTCTCTGCTGACCCGAAACCCTTCCAATATTACAGTGCAAATCATCCAATAAGAGGGCATGTTACAGAGTTCAGAGTGGGACAGGGAGGTTAATTGGTTGAGCTCTGAGCGGAGGGGCGAGATGCCACTGACATGCGTGCGATAGCCGGGGGAGCGTGTGTGGAATACGCAGCTCTCATGAATCATTCACCTTTCAAGCTGCTAGGAGCTGGCAGGGGGCAGACAGCCCGCTGTGTGTTCCTAACTACTGCTAGGAGCCGGTACAGCTAGTGTCATAAGAATAGTCATTAGGCATAATTCATTGAACATCCAGTAGTCCTCTCTGACAGTACAGAGACACGTGATCTCCCGGCATGTCGAATGAACAAACCGGAGTGAGAGGGAGAGATGTTTGCTCTGCCGTCAGAAGTCGTCTCTTCTGGAGAATCATCAAAGCATGGGTTCTCTACAGTTTACAATTTCCGAAGCAGATGACGTAAGCTCTCTAAGGAAACCACATCTCCCAGCATGCAGTGTTTGTTGCCAAGTGCTCTCCATGCCAGACTATTATATGAGGTTGCAGTGTTGGGGAAAATACATAAATGTATGAGACTGTTTGGAATTAATTGAGAGGTATGAATTAAACATTGAACCGTCAGTTCACATGCAGTTCACAACCAAATTTACGTCTTCATTTCTCCCAATTAGATTTCCTCTGTTAAATAGAGCGAGAATTCTGGTTTGAACTCTCACCCACCTCCCAGCAACACCAGCCTTCCCCCAACCCCGCCTACGCTCACCCCACCCACACCACCACCACCTACGTCAATAACGGATACAACATCAGCTGTTTCCACATGTTTTATCCTCCCCTATCACAAAAGCGTGCTACTCTGAGGATATAGAGGTCTTTGACTGAGCAGAACATCAGGAATCATTACACGCTTGTATTTTATTAATCACCTGATACGAAAATATGCACAATATCACTTTAAACTAATAAAGAATAAGTGTGTGTGTGTGTGTGTGTGTGTGAGTAGTCTCACACATGCACGCACGCGCGCAGGTGTGTGTGAGTAGTCTCTCACACACTTCACGCACACACACGCGCGTTACCACTATAAAAATAGACCAAACACATGGACCATATAATATTTACCTTCATGGTCTATGTTTCTACTGAATCTAATTTCCATTCCACACTAAAGCTTCCTCAACTAGAGAAGTTCCCTGACCGGATCCAGCCGGTACCAGAACCAGAATGTTCCTCTGGCTTAATGTCTAACTCGTAACTGGATAATAAAACCATCCATCTGGATCAGTACTAGGACAGACCGTCTGAACTGAAGCCTTTTGAGCACATCCTCATGTATAAAATATAAAGTTATGATGTGAAAACCTGGTATGTGTCAGTGAGGGATATACATAAGCAAACAGTCTGGATTTTCTCATTGGAAAACTTCCTTGTCGTCATGACTCACTCTTCATTTAAAAGTAAAAGCCTTTTTGGACTACAACGGCCATCAGTATTCTCCAGAGCCTGTGCGTCTATTATGTTACTTCCCCTGTCCGTCATCCTCATCCTCTTCCTCGAGACCAATAATTATTTGATGTGAACCCTCCCCCCTTTCAAAGGAAAAGTTTTTGCGTTGCTCTCAGACCCCTGATGGCATAAGCTTTTCACTACTTACAATTAGCGGCTAGTGATTAGCGGCCCCACGGCCCACTCTGGGTAAGTGATGGCGGTTGGTGGTTGGTCTCTTCAGACATGAAGCACTCTGCTGTTTAAACTGTGGTTTGAGCATTTTAACCGTATCGAACCCAGAAAATCTGTGAATATGAAATGTTTCTCAGCCTCATCTCTGATGATGAATAATTCAATGAATGTATGAATCTGGTGAAGATATGAAAATCTTTAGAAAGGTTTGGTCGGTGAGTGTGACTCGAAGCAGCTCTGTATTTATTGAACCATTCGGCTTTTATTTAGAAAGAATGAAAGTCAGGTCTCTTGTCCAACGCGAGCCGATGCATCTATTAAACGCCGGTGACTGAGTGCTGCTATAAGACTGAACACCGTTGATAACATCAGCATCAATATTCTATTAGACGGTGCTCTGTTCTCCCCAGGCGGCAGAAAGGATTGAATGCTTTTACATTTGTCCAATCCAATGTAGAAAACAAGCCAGGCTTGTTTTCAAAGCCCTTTATCACAGTGACTTGTCTTAAAGGCCTGACAAGTTCTGGGTTCAGATAAGAACTAATGCAGACGACTCCTGAACCCTCTGAACCCCTCAGACCTACAGGAGAACTGAAAGCCACAATCCAGTCTGTGAAGTGGAAGGATACATCGGGTGGGTTGGAACCACCGTTCCTCTCCACAAATCAGAAAGTCCCACGTTTCCCTGATGAAACCACATCGCGATTGCTTCTCCGCTGTGGGACACCGGTTCGTTTTCCAAGGTGACCTTAAGTGTGTTTTTTGTAATTTTCCACCAGCTTAGTTTGACGGAGTGACAGGTGTCCTCAGGGGTGAACCTTACTCCCAAAGCCTTGATAACACCGGCAGCGCCCGGATGGCTGCACACATTAAGCTTAGCGGTGAGAGTGTTCCTCTTTCAATCCTCGGGGTTACCGGTTCGACCCCTGTTGTGTAGCAGTGGTAACTAATAGAACATGCTAATATATTAGATATTATAATTTATAATATTGAATAATAATATCTCATAACGTATGAATAATATAGCAAAATACTTCAACCAGCATATTTATAATTTATCAATAAGTTTGGTGAAGCATTTTGCTTTGATCAGATGCATTACCTTTTCATGCAGATCGATAAAGACTATTTGTGACATGAACTGAAATGTGGAAATCTAGACAGGAATTTTTTAAATATGGATTTTTCTCGCCTCTACATTTTGTAATTCATGTGAAAAAAAGAAAAAAGAATCGGTATAGCTGTTCTGCCAGGGTTTCTAAATCACCAGTAAAAGAAACATTATTTTTTTCGCCAACCCCCAACTGACATTTGATGGTGAGGACTTATTTTTTTTTAAATGATTAACGTCTGTGAAAATAGTGCAGTGAGTTTACAGAGGCAGCAGAACCAGTCAGAGTGCGTTAAAGACCAACACTAAAAGACAGAGAGAGTGCTGAATGTTGGGAGATTTGTGGGATGACTCGTCTAATTCACTTTACAATGAGGCAATTTAATCGCAGGAGAACTGAGAGAAGGGCTTTTAGCTCGGGATGCAGTCTTTTATTTTGGCGGAGAAGGAAGTTGATGAGTCATCCTCTGAGATGGAGATGTCTGAAGAAGATTTTATTCCTTTGTTGTTTGAGTGGTAGTTAAAGGGTTTTCGGTTCTTTTATCTCCTTTTCTATTTTTTAATTTGCTTTGAAATATAGTGAACATTGGATGTTAGTTTGACTTTAACCAAAGTAGAAGTATGATCATTGACAGCCATCTTATAAGTCTCTCACATAATTCTTAGATGCTCTGAATTATATAAATATAAAGTATGTAAATTATATTATAACAAAATAATTCCTGTTATACGGTACGTATTGCATCACATTATATTATGTTGCATCATTTAACAGATAGTTTTATCCAAAGTGAGTAATAATAAGCCCTTACAAAAGAATATCGCTCTCTGCGTGGATATTTTATTACTTTTATATTATATATGTAATAGGACTGCAGAATGCATCCAATAATATCCTCAATAATATTATTCAGTAACATGCTGTCCTCGTGAAAGGTTTTTAATAAAAAATTGATTTTACAGTTTATAAATAATTCTAAACACAAATATCCAACACCAAAGTATCATTGTGCAAAAAAATAACCTTAATTTCAATTTAACTATATGAATGTCTGTCTTCTGACAATATTTCCATAACCAAGACAAGCATAGGGCATGCGTCTGGGAGATGGAGTTTGCAGAGGGTAGAGGCTTAAGGGTGTTGGGGTTTAGGAGGGTTAGGAGTGACGGGGTGTTGGCGTTAAGGGTATGGGGGGTTTGCTGGGTGTACCTCAGGGATATGGGGGCTGACAGCTCTCCTGCTCTGTATTTTGTTATTTCCAACAGCATCACTCACACGCGGCTAGGATTACACCATCAGCACCAGAACATGGCTATTGACACCCCCCCCACCCCCACCAGCACCACTCTGCTGTAGACGCAGGAAATCGATAAACAACAGTGCTTAGTTCTGCTGTGTCACAAAGTAGATTAGTTGCAGCAGCAGCAGCAGTGTTGATCCAGGACCCGGGCCCCTCCCGTCCCTGCAGGGTTCTGATTGATTGCAGCGTTTTGCTTCCCCTCTCTTCGCCGCACCTCGGCCCTCCTATGGCTCCAACCAGGCGGTCCGAGAAATGTCTGACTGTTCCTCTGACCGCCTGGGAGACCTCCAACCCGGCAACGGACGAACCCTAATCCAGTGAACAGAACTAGGGGGCAAGACGGTCTAGTGACGTGGGTGTTAAGCCAAAAGGTACTGGATCTGTTCAATCCCAGCTTTAGCAAACAACGAGAAAAAAAATCTAACATTTTCTATCCAAACTTAAGACATAATTTGAGGTTGGAGTGGATCTTATTGGTAAATAAAGAAATGTTGTCTAAGTTGTATTACGTCTAGTAGTAAATGAGTAAGTAAGGGTTCTTACAGGAAAGTGTGTGTTGTTAGTGGGCAGTGTGTAGCGCTTGTGCTCCAGGACAGTGTTTGTTGCTATTGCGAAGTGCGTCGTGCTAGTGCTACAGGACAGTATGTAGCGCTACTGCTACAGGAAAGTGTGTCCTATTAGTGCTACCGGACAGTGTGTAGCACTAGTGATACAGGATAGTATGTGTTGTTAGTGGGCATTGTGTAGCGCTAGTGCTATAGGACAGTGTGTTGCTACAGAACCGCTAGCCGCCAAACCTCTGGTTATTCTGCAGCTTCAGGGACATCGGTTGCATCACTCTGTGTCAAAATCTAAGACATTTATTTAGCAGAAGATATTTGATGGCTGAAAAAAATAAAACCCCACGTGAGATTGACACAGACCTTGAGATTCAGGCCTGGCCGGTCACAGCGCTGGGCGTCAGACAGGCCGACACGGGCTCGCTGACTCAGAAGATCTGTGACAACGCAGTGAAGCATGAGGACGACATCGTAATAATAATAGAACCTACTATTTATTGAGTGCTCACAGAGCATTTACAAAGTGATTAAATACGATGCAAGCGAGCGTATAAACGTAACGTCTATTTTTAGAAGGCACTCTACTATCATAAAAACATATATTATTTTAAGATGATAGTATTTGGGGGATAATAATAGCTGGACTGAGAGGTGAGAGTTTTAGATGTTTAGAGAAATTATATTAAATATTTTGAGTGTTTAAAAGAAAGGAGGCCCAGTGTAATTTTTGGAGAGGATGTGTTTTGAGGTTTGACGCTCCTCATCCCTCCTAAAGAGAAGGCAGATCCCTCCTCCTAAAGAGGAGGCAGAACCATTTACCCCACCTCCCCCTAGCTCCCACTGTGGTGAGGAGGAGCTTCATTTTAATTATTCAATTATCCTCTGACTTCCATAACTTTTAATTTGACCGAGTCGATCGTTCTCTCACCAGGGAGTGGAGCTCAGAGAGAGGATTAGGGTCCAGGCGGGGCTGGGAGACACACAACGAGACCTATATGGATCCTCCTCTCTCTCCTGACGTTCCTGACGGTGCTGTTGGTTCTGCAGCCGCTCTGCTCTTTCTCCTCCACCCAGACTGTAGTCAGGGGTTAATCCTCACCGAGCTCAGGAGATCTGAGGCACTGCATTGCTGCCTTCCCTCATTTCATTGGCTGAGATAATTGTGTAACAGGAAGTGATCCCTGGAGAAATACCCGGAGAAGATAACCTCTGTGGCGTCCTCCGGGGTGGGCATTGGGCCCCGACCGCAGAGACTGCAGAGTTTAAGAAGCTAGTAGAGACATAAAAAACAGCAGCCGGTGAAGCTTGCAGCCTGTTTGCAGACGTAGCTTTCTGGTACTGTTACCGTAGTAGGAGGAGCTCATGTGATGGATGAGTAAATGTACCAGAACGGCCCACTGAGTCAGTGTTTGGAACTACAGGAGTGAATGTTGATGATGATAATGCTGAAGAAATAGAAGGCCTGGTTTCTGTGGTGTTATCACAGTGGTTGGGGAAGGGATGGCAATACAGCAGTACAGAATGTTCCGGAACAAATCATAGCTTATGGTGTCTTCCTGAACTCATGAGGGGTGGATAGGATTCAGGGGCCTTCTGGCTCCAAGTATTCTGAGAGGGGAACGGATTAAGGAATTATGACAAACAGCTGCCAGTGTTTGATGTCAGGACAACTCCCTGTACGAGGAGTTGTTCCTCATGGTGATAAGTTTCCCCAGAACAGGAGATCAGGAAGTAGAGCAGGTCGCTGGTGACTCTAGGGTTGCTGGTTCAATCCCCATCCTCCTCCGGGACAAACTGCCAAAAGGCAAGACACATATCGGTGCAATTTCATCCAGAGATCGAAACCTTCTAAACTTTAAAGCTGGCAGTCTGGGGATAAAGTACATAATACATTTCCAATACGTGCAATAAATGACAAAATAACTGACACAAATTTTAATATCCCATTATAAGATTTCTCCCATTGGGCTTCAAAACAAAAGCGCATACCAGACAGCCGAAGTAGCACAAGAGCCAGGGAGTGGAAGAAATGATGCAACATCAAAAAGCTGGATATATTTCTTTTGTGGAGAATATAGATTTTAGTTCAACCCATTTCCGAGAGTCATGCTCTTTGACCGACGCCCTTGAGCCTTCCTAATAAACTCCCGGGTACAGTCGGAATGGTCAGCTGCCTGCGGAACGCCCCAGGCTCTGTTTTGACCCTGTATTTTTTATTTATTTTTCGACGATTTCTGTCTACGCAGACTTTCTCCGTCCTTTGGGGATGAGGGAGATAAATCCAATTTTATTTAAATGTCAAGGGTCCGCCATTTTGTCCTTCTCCTCTTGGACCCTTCCTCCTCCTTCCTCATCCTCAGGGCCAAACCCACACTTAAACACTGGCTGGCTGCAACTCATCTGAAGCTGTTAGTATCTTACTATTTAGTCAATTTAAAATAAGCTTTTATCCAACGCGACTTACTGTCCGTCCACACCAGAAGCGAATTGAGCGACCAAATCGCCGGAAGTCATTCACTTTCTATGGGCAAGAGCGACCAAAGCGACCAACGCTACCAGCGGCCAAAGTTGAGCGACCAGAGCGTCAAAAAGAAGTTGAAAACTTTTTAACTTTATGCAAATGACTATTATTCGCTTCAGCGACCAAACACTGACAGCCAATCGGAATGTAGACGCTCTTCGCTTGCGTGGATCCCAGGGAACATCGGCAGGCACTTTGGTTCCTACCTACCTTTATTCACTCACTGAACAAAATGTCGGCTGAAGTATTAATCGCGGCTGTAACTGGGCACCCGGTGTTGTACGAACCCACCCTTTTTCAGTTCAGAGATCGAAACGCCATAGTGGTTTGGATATCAAGTGATGATAAGCGGGAGTATTTATAGGCTACATCTAGAACGTTCGTATTTAAGCGGGAATCATTTTAATTTGCTCGACATGCCACCAATCTAACCAACCAATCGCGTGTAGCATGCTTTAAACAAAACCAAAAAAGTATTTGAAATCGTCACATAAACAAACTAATCGACAAGACGAGGGATAAATGACAAGGGATATATCTCTTGTCTTTTATCCCTCTATTACCCACTATTCACGGAGCCTGAGGTGAATAATTTTTAATTAAATAGTCAAGATAGATAGATAGTCAAGTCTTTATTAATACCAAACGACACAAATCGTCGGGAATCCATTTAGGTGGTTCGTCCCACACAGGACAGTAGCCTACAATACCACACAGAACAAGTCTGACTGGATAATACACACAATACATCACATTAAAACTAGACACGCGTTGATAGATAGATAGACAGAAAGGCCTAGATAGATAGATAGATATGTTCCATTATTTGCCTTGCGGAGCCAACCAGTCCTGTGCACGTATGCAAATTAGCCATGTGTCCCAACGTCTATTTGTTTTGAATGCGAATGAGTGCAGATCATGATTTGCAGATCCAGATCAGTGAAACATATTTTAACTACTACAGCACGCAGGGTTTTTTGTTCTCGGTTGTAATTAGCCTACATTTTAGGATTTTTTTTATATTGGGGGGAATCACTGTCCTACTTGTTGTCGAAGCACTTTATCGAACAAGCAAAACCGTCTCGGCAATATGGCCAAGGTGTATGGGAGAGTTCACTATTTGATGTGGCTGTCTGTAGGGCCTACTAAACGCATACGGCTCCTTTAAATGCGTCTGCATAATTGAATTGTACGTCATGAGCGACTTGAGCGACCAAAGCGAACAGAAAAATTCGCAGCGAAACTTTGTGAGCGACCAGAGCGTCTTTGACGCTTTGGTCGCTCCTGGTGTGGACGTACAGTTAGAGAGGTACTCTTCAGGAAACTTGTACGAGGAAGCCAAGAGGTCATAAGGACATCAGGGATCGAACCCAGAACCTTAAGGCTGGGGATCAAACACCATCAACACTATCCTGTCGGCCCCCACTGTTCCCAGAACTGTTATACAACCAAACAGTGCAGGTTGTGGTCTCCTCTGCTTCTCAGAGGTGCACGGCAGAGGAGTGCAGTGTGGCGTTCTCTTGGGGGGAAACAGGGCAGATGGTAGGACCACCACTGTCAGCACATCCTCTGAAACCTGAGCGACTCTCTGGTCGGATGAACCAGAGACACACACCTCCGCTCTCTATTTATACTGCCGGGGAACCGAGTCGATGGCTTCTATTCCTTCACAATGAAAGTGGAAATGCATTTATCCTGCCAGAGAAGTTGGGGTCTGGCACATAACAAAACCCCCCTTGGAGGCCAAACATCCCACAGACATAAATCCAAACTGGGAGGAAGAAGAAGAAATGAGTCAACATGTTTGTTTGTCAATAAACATTTATTTCACACAGTGTATGGATGGATGTTGTAAACGGCACCCGGTACTATCCAGAGAGTATGTCGCTTTGGATCAAAGTGTCCAGCTATGGTAATATAGCGCTGGTTTGTTTAGTAAAATGGCTTCCAAGTAAAACTGGATATTAAGGCAGGACAATCCACAGGAGGCGCCAAACAGTGTTATTCTTGGTTGGATGTTACCTCTGGGATTAGGATTCAATACTATTTAAAGGGCCGCTTTGTCACTACCAGGTGGGAGATCGATTAGTCAATGCAAGCCAATAATTGGCTGTTGTAATGACGTATGCTGTAATCAAACTTACACAAGGTGGTAAAATAGGGCCCCTTTAATAGATAGAAATAGAAACAAAACATGCATTGTGATTTGCCTGTCTTAATTACTTGAGGGGATTAATAATGTGAGTAAAAGGAGCCTGTTTTGGTTCCATGTGTTAACAGCAGTAATGCTAATCCTTTAAAGACGTTGGCTCGCTACAGCGCTTGAGAGAACAGAGGTAGGAGAGCCGTTAATGATACTACAGTAAGGGAGGGAGGAAGGCTCTTGAGTGAGTGTAAGAGGGCTATCTGAGGCTGGGAACACAACATATAAGCAGACCTTCCTCTTGTTTAGAGGCCTAAAACCACTCTGGGTCCAGGTCCCCAGAGCTCAGGGTCTGATCTGGTCTAGTCTGTGATAGGATGTCCTGGTCTTTTACGGTCTATTCTGGTCAGACCTGGTTCGGTTCAGGGTCTGGTCTAGTTGAGTCCGATCTTTTGTAGTCTGGTTTTTGTCTGGTTCGGGTCTAGTCTGGTCCCACGGCTAAGGAGCGATTGGATGGGGTTGCCATGGGTTACGGTGTGTTTCTCAGCGTTGCTCTCTTCTTGATCGTCTTTATAGATCTGTGAATGGGTGCGTGACGCTCCCAGGCGTTGAGTTGCTGTGAGGAGATGGGGTTGATCTGGGAGACCAGACTTCAGGGCTGGTTCTGGTTACGGCCTGATGGTCCACCATTTTTTTTTATTGTTTTAGGACTTTGTTTACCTCAGCCTGGAGGCGGATTTATTCCCTCAAATCAGCTTCATTGAAGCAAAACAAAACTGTAAAATATTCAGAGGAAGACGAGTTTACTTTCGCTTATTTTTTTTGTTGCAGTTGCCAAGAAGGGAAAATTTTAACTTTTGCTGCCCGTCCTGAATGCCTGACGGACACTTTTTCTCTCCCGCTACCAGACAATAAACCAGAACCCATGAGGGACTGCAGTGTTTACGGGTCCGTGTTTCAGAAGCTGCTGAATTGCATGAATAAAGCGAGCTTGTGGCTGGTGTGACCGGCCGCTAGCTATATCCTCTATCCTCCTCCTTATCCTCTTACACAACGTGTTGTGGCTCAACGAGACAGAGACGGAGAGGTAAACACTGTGTTCCTGGTTCCCTGTCTCACAGCTGATTCATCAGCAGGATGTTTGGATGTTTTGTCTGAACGAACCGCCTCTGCATATGACCCAGTGAGAGGAATTCAACTTGAGCCGGAGTGGAGAAATGTCTTCTTGCCTCCATCGCCACCACCTCTCTTTCTATTCATGAGCCATTCAACAAGTTGTGGAACATTGGCTCCATCTCCCTGGAAAGAGAGGCAATTTATTCGGGCAGCTTTCTTGGTGGTCTGAGCCCGGGGAGGACCTATGAGAGTCGGATGTCGTCAAACGTGTCTGCTCCTCTGAGTCCCTCCTCCTCCCAGCTTGCCAGGTGAGCTCCAGATGCAATGGCTCCTTCTAAAAAGAAAGCGAAGGAGGAGATTAAATATTAATAGGGGGTGGGTTGGGGGGGGGCGGTGTTTAGAGCTGGGGGGAGGAGACCGGTTCAGAGCTTAGATGTTGTACCTGATTTATTTTTCATGATGATGGAAGAACTGTGATGAAGGAGAGTGACGCGGGGCCTCCGTTCACGAAGGGGTTGTTTCAGTTGGAAGTAATTCTGGCCCCAACCAAGCAGAGAGGGGAAAGGGGCCGGACCTCCATCTCCAAGCCCCCCCCCAGTTTGGCAGTTTTACTGAAAGCCGACAGTTAAATAAGAGATCAGGTCGTAAAAGGTTATTTATAAAGCTGCTCTCGGAACAGCAGTTCCACTAGAACTAACAAGGTGGAAACCTGATGAGAAACATGACAGCCTCAGTTACGGCAAGACTATAAATAACAAAGATATTCATAACTGATGGATTTTAACTATGATGAAATGAGAGCGGAAGCAGGATGCAGACTTTTACATTATTTCAGTGTTGACCTCCACGATTAACATTGTTTTACATGTTGGTAATATTTCTTAGTAGCATCAAAGTTGTAAGCCAGCTCCCATGTGGCAAATGCAGACAGTTTCCACTGTCTGCATTGGAATGCAATTAAATTCCCAATAAATATGACAGAAAATATGCTAAAACGAGCTTTTCAATATTCTAAAATGTCATGGTAAATAAGCTAGTATTATGGGATGCATGCTCAGGGCACCTGGATATGGGTCCACAGGGCTGCTCAACAAAGCGATGCATTAACGCTATATTTTATTAAACTCACTTAAATTTATTGTTTGAGTATTTAGCTTGGATGAAAACCTATTTTGGGAGATTCTTAGCATGTGTGTGTGTGTGTGTGTGTGTGTGTGTGTGTGTGTGTGTGTGTGTGTGTGTGTGTGTGTGTGTGTGTGTGTGTGTGTGTGTGTGTGTGTGTGTGTGTGTGTGTGTGTGTGTGTGTGTGTGCGCGCGTGCGCGCGTTCTACAGACTTGTGTGAAGCTTTTGTTTCTTTACTTTTACAACCAACTTCCAAACTCACTCACAGCCTGAATTGAATCTTTAATGATTTGTGTGTCAGCACACTTGACAACACACAGCCACTTATCTCTATACACAAACCACCCCTACCTAAAAGATTAAAAAAGACTCAGAGGATGCTTTGCGTACAGACAGGTGTGTTGCTCTGTAGGGCACAAACACACACACACTCTCCGTCTCCGTCACATGCTGTATTTCAGTGTAAAAACGTAGAGGATTAGGGAAATGAAAGTTGATCTCCAATCATAGATCAGACCCGCACGTACACACATTGTTTGTATTTGGTTGGCTGTTCAATTGTGTTTGGTTGGTTTTTTCGTAAGTTTGTGTTTGGTTGGTGGTTTGGTTGGTTCGGTTTGTTTACGTTTGGTTTTTTGTTCAGTCGCGTTTGGTTGGTTTTTAGTTATTTTTGGTTCAGCTTTTTCGGTTCAGTTGTGTTCACTTGGTTGTTCTCTTGTGTTTGGTTTGTTGTTTGGTTCGGTGGGTTGTTTGCTTTGGTTGTATTTTGTGTTACCCGGGAGATGTTACTGGGGCTAACACAATTAGTGGGAACCAGGTACACGCTGGGGTCACAAGGATTCCCAGCCTTAAACAGGTTGGTCGCCACTGTGTTCCAGCAGCTGTAACACCTGATCACTATGATATGTTACCGTGCATTCACACCAAAAGCGAATGGCGCAGCGCAAACACAAGACTCGCTTGAATTCTACTCGCGCAGACAACGCAAATTCACCTCATTCATTCGTTCGCTCGAGTGAACGCAACTTTAAACTCATCGCACCGGACACCCAGCGTGAAACGGGGATAGGACCCAGGCCGGTCCATTTGGACTGGGGTGGGTCCTATCCTGGGGGGGGTGCAGGGTTGAGCCGGTGAGCTGGGTCACCCCCTCTCCATCACTTGGATCATAAAACACAGAGGACGGGGAGGAGGAGGAGGAGGATATAGGGAGGAAGGAGGCCGAGGGGACAGAGGAGAGCCTGGTGTCTTAACTATGATGGATGGAGTGGGGGGAGGATGGGCGTGTTATAGTGGCGCTCAGATAGGATTCATGTTGGAGCGAACAAATGGCAACAACAAACGATGTTGCGGACGGTCTTCACCTTGGAGTGATACGATAAACTCTGCCCCTGATCGCGATCACATCCCATAATTCTTCATCATGTTTATATGGATCTGTCGGTGGATCTGTCTTCTTGTGAGATTGTTTTACGAGCGTAGTTAGCTTGTCTGTGGGTGCTACAATATTCATCCTTACAGCAGTTTAGGAAAGCTAGGATAAATACATACTCATATAAGTACGGTATACTATATATTCATCTGTCAATCAAAATCTTTATAGAACACTAAAATGTAAGTAAACCGGTGAAATGTGTAGTAGTTGCATGGTTCTGTTAGGAGAGACAAGTCCTGCTCTCAATAATGATGGAGAGGTTTTCTGGTTAATAATTAATCTTGATGGCCAATAGAAGTAGCCTCTGGCCCAAATAAAGGGCTTTCCTCATCAATAAAAAGGATTTGTGATTCAGTTTAATTAGCTAATTTTCTAAATATATTTCACTAAGAATAGGTTAAGGAGAAGAGAAACTATTAAGGACAAGTAACGAATAAACAACTCCTGATATTAAAAGTATATTAGTGAATAATTAACACATTTGGATTAGATTTTTATTTCTTATGTGTTGTGGACCCATCCTTACTAGTTGTTTTCGGCAAATATTAATACATAAATAAGCTATAATCATGTATTTTTAATTATGTCGATAGCCAACATACTATACAGATCAGTTGGGACAATTCTAAATGTATGATGCCAAATAATTTCCACCTCGGCTTCTCTGTGTAATCAAACACAAGCACTACGATTCTCAACGTCCCACATGTAACATGCTGGGATCTGGGGATCAGTCCTGTCGCCATGACGACCCCTTCTACTCAGTCGCAGACACAACATCTTCTGGCAAACGGGCCAATCAGTGGTGCCCATTCTCCAGTGGGCCCCGGTCCCCAGCTCCAGGCTGTGTTCAGAGGGTTCTGATTCTGCTGCTGACTGCAGGGTGGAGTATGTCTGCTGCCTCCCCCTCTCCAACACTCCTTCTCCTCTTCCTCCTCCTTTTTACTTTTTCTCCTCCTCCTGTCGGTCACTATCCTCCTCCTCCATCACTGTTCTCCTCCTCCTCTTCATCTCCATGACTACTCTCCTTCTCCTCTTTCGCTTCTACTTCTCCCTCTTCTTCTCGAGGACACTCTCAATCTCTCTTCTCTTCCTCCTCTCCATCACTCCCCTCCTTCTCTAAGACACTGTTCCTCCTTCTCTAATCATCAGTGTCCCCCACCTGCTCTTGATCTCCGTGACTACTCTCCTTCTCTTCTTCCGCCTACTTCTCCTCCTCCTAAGGACACTCCTCTCAATCTCTCTCTTCTTCCAACTCTCCATCACTCTCTTCCTCCTCCTCTAGGAGACTCTCCTCCTCCTCCTCCTCCTCTCATAATCACTGTCATACTCCTCTCCATTACTCTCCTCCTCCTTCTCCTCTAGGCCATTCTCATCCTCCTTTCCATCACTTTCCTCTTCCTCCTCCTCCTCTTCATCCTCCTCCTCCTCCTCCTCCTCCTCCTCCTCCTCCTCCCCTCTGGCTGGTCTTGGCCTGATGGGTGGAGGTGTTCTCACTACTCTAAACAAATGAACATGCTGCTAGCAGAACACATCTCTCTCCTGTTCTGCTGAACAAGGGGAACCTTGGCTGTTTGTCAGCCCAGGGCGTCTGTATCTCTCTCCTCTTCCTCCAGGAAGATGGATTGACACATCACTTCCTCTTCCTCGACTCACTGTTCAGCAGAGCAGCAGTTCTGGTCCCTGTGTAGCCTGCCATGTCTCCTCCTGTACAAGATAAACCAACACCCACCCTCCCCCCACCCCCGACGGCTTCTTGACGATGCGTTATCCTACCTTAACGCTCCACAACATATATTGATGTTTTTGTCTGAAAACTACGATCCCTTCTGGGTCATGTAGTCCAGTGAGAAAGTGGAGGCTGTAGTTCCCAAAATCGAATTATAGTTTGATTGCTCGTGAAATAAAAAATTTCCGGTTTTCTCCCCAGTACTGTGAAAGTGCCTTCTTGTAATGAACGCATCACTTCCTGTGTTGATGAATGCTGGGTGAACCCATCTCCTCCTGGTCCTTCCTGTGTCTAAGTGAAACTCTGCGTCTCACTGCAGTAGACACAAGAAGTGCGGTGCGTTTTGTCCTGGCTGATTGAATTACAGACTAGAGTCCCATAGTCTTACCAATAATAATAAAGATGTGTACTGAGTAGGACTGTCAAAATGTTCACGAAAATGCAATCTGTCATCAGCTGTGTGGTCTCTGATGTTTTCTGAATTTGGAAAAACATCTTGTGTGTGCCATGCACTGGCTGAATTTAATGGAGGTTCTAAGCCATTGTCAGCAGAATCTTTCCTTGTTCTTCTTCTTCATATTTGCATAGAAGATTGTGGACCTTTTTGAAATACAAATGGCAATTGTATATGGAATTGTTTTTTTGCTGTGAATCGTCATTTACGTAAGTGAATTTAAGAAAACAATTTAATTTAATTGTGATGGCCTTAATGCTTTTGACATGGAACTGGCAATTTAACATTGAGGCCTGGGTTTTGTTATTATTCATGTTATTCAAGAAATATGCCTTTTTCAGTCAGTATGATGAAGGTCTTGATGGTTTTAAAGGCAGAGAATCTGTGTTCAAAGTCCAAAAAAGGCAATCAAATAATTGTATATAAATTTACACATACCTCCTTTGTGTCTGCAACATTGCAACATTTTCTTCATTTTTAAATCTGGGATTTTACATAGTAATATCCATTATCACAAGCTTAAGTCTTTAGAAGAAAATAAGCAATTATTTGCTGCAAATGCGATGACTTTGTTTCAATTTTTTTTATGGCTCGACAGCCCCAGTGCTGAGAGAACCAGTAGGAGGATGAGACTTCCCCAGGATATTCATCTCGGCTCCAGAATCCTCCTCTCCGAACAATGGGAAGCAGCTGGCTGATGGCAGAGCTCGGCTGCTTCGGTTCCATTTGTCGGGATTACCTAACACCCTGTTCCATCTTCAGGGATTACCCAACACACCGGCTCCACAAAACTGTCAGCGCCTGAATATGGAAAATAAGCAGGACTCTGTTGCTGTCTGAGTTTATTCTGTCACATTCACAAAGATGGGGGAAAAATAAGACATAATTTTGAGGACTTCCAGAGAAGGGGGTGGGAAGCGCAGCGTTTTGCTAGGTGTTCCCATCTGAGAGGTTCTGGGTTTGAACCCCCATGCCCGAAGCCTTACCCTTGGGCGTCCTTGACCAAGATGCCCCTCATCCCTCCCTGGTGCTTAACTTTATCTCAACTAACTTTGTCTCTTTGGAAAATGACCAAATAGTAGATAGTAACATGTGCTCGGCCCACCTCCTCTTCATCATTTACCTCCTCCCCCTTGGTCAGATGATCCGGCACTTCACCATGGACTTCAACTGTTACGCTGACGACACCCAGATTTACCTCAGCACCGAATCCCCCCAACCCCCCCCCTCTCACAGATCGAATCCTACCTATCTGAACTTAGACTCTTGATGCAAAAGAACTTCCTCCACCTTAACAACAACAAAACGGAACTCCTCCTCATCGGCTCCAAATCCACCCTCAGCAAACTCACAAACCCCCCCTCACTCACTATCAACGGCACCATCGTCTCCCCCAGGCCCCAAAAGTTGGCGTAATCTTTGACTCCACCCTCTCCCTTGACCCCCACATCCACCTCATCGTCAAAACCTCCTATCACCTCCGTAATATTGCAAAGATCAGATCCTCCCTCACACCCCCGCTGCTGAATGACTCGTCCATGCCTTCATCTCCTCCCGCCTCGACTACTGCAACTCACTCCTCTCCGGCATCAGCAACATCTCCATCAACGGACTCAGACTGGTCCAGAACACAGCAGCCCGTCTCCTCACTCACACCAAATCTTGCCACAACATCACCCCTGTCCTCAAAGACCTCCCCTGGCTTCCCCTCTCCCGACGGATCCAATACAAACTCCTGGTCCTCACCTATAAAGCTCTCCACCCTCTGGCCCCCCCATATCTCACTGACCTCCTCTCCCCCTACCAACCCCCCCGGTCTCTCAGATCCTCCTCAGCTGGTCTCCTCTCCACTCACTCAGCAAAACTCTGCAGTCTTGGTGACCGAGCCTTCTCCAGGGCAGCCCCTAGGCTCTGGAACACCCTCCCCCAACCTGTCTGCGTTACCCAGTCCCTCACCATCTTCCAGTCCCACCTCATGCCTCCTATGCCTACTCCTAGACCACACCCCACCCGCGAGAAAAGCGCTATACAAATGCAATGTATTATTATTATTAATATGATTATGAAAAAAAATTAAAAAATGATGACGGTGGATGTTCTCTCAGGAAGGAATAATATATAATTAATTTACAATGTACATCTGTTAATAATGAGAGTGGTGCCTAGTCTCGCTCCACGTTTACTAAGTAAGTAATCATGAATAATTGTTTAGCCGAGAGACGTTGTCTGGAGGATTAACAAGAAACATATAATCCATTATTTATAAGGAGATGAAATGCACCCGCTGTAGAACACCTGGGGAACACGTGGCCGGCGTGCCACATGTGGATCAAGACATAGTCATAACAAACATTGGATTTTAAAGTCATCATTACTGAGTTAATACCCATAGTGCGTTTGGGATAGCATACTTCTTCAGCACGGTCCTGCTGGTATTTAATTTGGATAAAACCTTATGTGTGGTGTTTAATAAACAGCTTAATTTCACAGTATCAATAGTAAAATATCCTTCACAGTTTGAAAATAATTCCATAATATCTAAATTATGTATATTATGTAAAAAATATGATTTTTTATGTGTTGAGAACATTTCTGAAGAATGTTTTTTTGAAGTTCAAGCAAACGTTAACATCAAGTCCCAACACCAGTTCTAAGTGAGATAACTAAACAGCGAGAAAGAAGCAGTAACCTGCATTTTCACCAGAGAGGGCGCTGTTCCTGCAGGTTGACTGTAGTGTTGTTGTACTCTTTAAAGGCCACAGTTGAGTGGAGTCTGGTGGCGTTTCTGTCACCAGACTAGGATCCACTGGTTATAAATCAGAAGAAGTAGAAACCACCCCACTACAGATAAAGAATGAATAATAAAGATTGTTTATAGCCATGATGAGACGCCATTAACTGCCAAGGTCGCTGACATCCATTAGGACTTAATAAAGATTCAGTCCTTCTGTCTAGTATGATAAATCACGATTGTGAGTTGGAGGTAGAAGACAGATGGTGATGCGTCCACCTGAAGACTTTGAGAATATTTAAAATGGATATGTATCCGTTTTAATGAATACACTGTGTGGCGGAAGAGAGGCAAAGTCTCCTTAATCACGTTTAATATGACATTAGCTTCCAGGTAAAAACATTGCCTGTGATTAAGCGGTTGGTATTCGTGTCTGTGTGTGTCCGTTGCTAATCCGACGGTCACGCTTCTCACTCCTCTGTCCCATGCAGTCCATCTCACTCCGTAAACACACAGATACTTACTCCTGTTGCTTGAGGAACATAAAATGCTTTGAAGAGCCTGTAATAGAAAAGGACAGGGCCTTTTAATTAAGCGGCTCCCTCTTTTATCACCAAGCCCTGGTGGCCTATAGCGAAGCGCAGGATGTCCATTTAAGGCTTGGGGCTGGAGATAGTTGTCTTCATGAAGTCCTCCTTGATAATCAGTCCTCTCACCACTCCCCGTCATTGTTGTTTGATGTTTTTTGGAATCTTCGGGCCGAGTTTACAAGCTGACCAGGAAGGTGGTGGTTATCGCCGGCTATCAGAGACAGCAGGGGGTGGGGGCGGGGGGGGTGCTTTACTGTGTTCATCTGCCACCTCTCTGGAGGACAGGTAGACTAAAAGCACCGTCAAAACCTAAAAGCCCAGTCACAAACTAAAAGCACCATCAAAACCTAAAAGCACCGTTGTAAATTCAAATTGCAGTCAAAACCTAAAAGGGGTGATGCAAATTAAAAGCGCCATTCCAGACTAAAGCGCTGTCACAAACCTAAAATCCCTGTACTAAACTAAAAGCGCTGTCAGACTAAAAGCGTGGTTACAAAATAAAAGCGCTGATTTGTACCAACATGGCCGTGCAAGAGCTCTCCCTGGATGCTCCCTGACAGGAGTACTCATCTCTACATCATGACCCCTGACCCCTGACTGGGGAGGCTCTTCCACGCCTGGCTTCACTCTGTAATCGTTGGTTGATTCATCCCCAAGATGGCCCCCAGTCAGCCCAACACCTGTTGGATTTCTCCTGGAAATCATGTTTGCTCAATGCTTTCTCTCTCTCTCTCTCTCTCTCTCTCTCTCTCTCTCTCTCTCTCTCTCTCTCTCTCTCTCTCTCTCTCTCTCTCTCTCTCTCTCTCTCTCTCTCTCTCTCTCTCTCTCTCTCTCTCTCTCACTCACACAAATGGCAAATAAAAACCTTCTCTCCCTTTTTGCTCAATCTCTCTTTAAATCTGACAGAGTAGCTTGTTTGTAGTACAGTATATGGCCGCCATATTTAGACTAACCCAGGTTTGGTATGTCGGATTCGTTTATTCAGTTCAGTTGGTCCCTGGAATGTCCTTTAAAGACCTGAAATACCATTGTAGAGACTGACGTACTCCTGACATAATTTCACACTCAAGGATTTGATTTGCGGGCGAGTGTAGAGTTTGTCGGTTTAGCCACCATTAAACTCCCAGTGTGGTTTTCAAAACAGGAGTGGAATGTGTGCATGACCACATGACCTAACAAACTGCCTTTTTCAAACGCAACCAGCAGCATGTGGGTGTTGGTTAAAGGCCCTCGGTGTGTTTCTAGGGCCACGCTGGGTTTGGGTTATGAAGACCAATCCTTCCTCGTTCCTCCACCACACGAACACCAATTTGTTGACTGAACCCCTGCTGGTTGGATGTCATGGAGGGAGGGCTGCTTCAGAGAGGCACGGCTCTGAAGTTTGTTGACTAACCTCCTGCTGGTGGAAGTCATGAAGAGATGACTGCTACAGGGTGGGCTCCCTTTAAAGCTTGTTGACTGGCCTCCTGCTTGGGGCAGTCATGAGGTTTCTACAGATACTTCTACAGAGAGTCAGGTGTTGGGGCACCTGCTGGGATCCACAGCTATGAGGAGAAAATAAAGAAATATCTTCTTAATAATTAGCTCAGTGGGGAATACAGCAAAAAATTATTCATTCAGAATATCGTACAGGAAAATTAAAATCTGCTCACCTTGTGTTCGTACTCCCAGACCTGGTTATTTATTCGAGACTTGGTCACGCAGCAAAAGAGGAATGTTTTTGTAGCCGCTCCAGTTTTTATGATTTAGCTTCCTTCATGAAAGACATCTGAGCTGGAGAAGGACATCTGGGTCTGGCTGAGACTGATATAGGGAAGGCACATGTTGACATTTAACTATAAAGACCTTCACCGTTTGCAGACGTTCAAAACGAGCGACACATGTCTCCATCCATCACTGGCCTAGTGTCCATAAGGGCTCAGAAATGTTCTCCCCCCTTTTCCTCCTTGTCGTTGTCGACTTCCTCCTCCTCCCACTCCTCCCACTCCTCCTCCTCCTCCATAGTCTCATGATCAAGGGAGCAGAGAGTAGGAGATGTTCTGAACAGATCTCCTGTGATGGGTGACAAAGCGGGAAACGTGGAGGACCTCGATCATCACTTCCACACCGACTGCTCTGCCAGAGTCTCTATTATATACACTGTTCGTGTCTAAAACATAGCATAAGTGATCGTTATTATTCTGACAAGTTCAGCGCCCGTTTCAAACATGCGTGGTCTGCATTTTCTTGGGTGCTCAGCAACACAACAGTCCAGACAGACAGACAGACAGACAGACAGACGGACGGACAGACATGCTTCATGATCAGATATCGTTAGCCTCATAGCATAGAATGTTGGCCAACTTGTGATATCTAACCTAACTCTACTCTCCTTAGCTGCTGTTTTACTGTACCTCATTGGCTATATCCTAAGCCAATCAGAGTGCTTTTTTCATTGCATATTCATTATCTGCCTAAGTAATTTGACTTAGGCTTTTTTGACGCTTAATACAAGATGAGCCTTAAAATATGACGTCGGCAATTATCTATGAGGCTAAGGATATCTTTCTGTATGTGTCCATCTGAATGACTGACTGACTGTCTGTCTCCTTTAATGTAGTTTAAGGTCTTCTGTGGAATCCCCAGCCTGGGGTGGTCTCGCCCAGGTTATCGGCCTGCAGGCAGCGTCTCCCTGGGGGTCCGTCGGGAGAGGCAGAAGGTTAAATGTGTTTCCACCTGGCTCCGCATGAACTACTAAGTAGATCAGGACCTAACAAACGCCCCCCCCATGTGGAGATTACATTTGTACCATTGCTCTGCAGGATGGCACACAGAGGACTATTACACTCACAGTAGGTGGTGTATAAATGCATACACACACACACACACAGACACAGACACACAGACACACAAACTGTACATATATACCGAACACTACCGATCATAAACAGTGTGACACTGTTACAAACACCTATACACACAAATGGCAACAAGGATCAATTTTCAAGGTTTTTAGACCCAAACGGAGAGGGAGAATCAGACTGTTGAATGATGAATATATAACATGAGAGACCTTCACTTTGAGCTGAGCGGTCTGTCTTTATATCAGCAGGACTTCAACTAGCAAACTGCAGCGAGAGAGGACATCATCAACACCCCAGGCCTCCGTTTTAATCCTCTTAACCAGTCGATGTCCAGCAGTGAAGTGCTGGGAATTCAAGAAACTCAATCATGGGCTCTTCTCTCCTGGAATTTAAATAATAAACATCCTTGCATCCTTAGCAGTCAACACTGGCATTGCATGGGAAATGATAGTTGATTAATCACCTACGTTGTCTAGTTGGATTCATTAATATCTATTTATGGTATTCTGCAAAATAAGTACAAATGTAACTGTTGTGATTGCAGCCATTGGGATTGAGCAGAATTCAAAGTGAATATTGGATACTGAACAAAAATGTAGATTAATGCTGAATGTTTTAGCCTTTAGGTTTCAAGTGACTGCAGGCAGGCCAGCTGCCAGCTTATCTTGCAAATCATCAACACAAGAGCCAGGGAAATATGAACAACCGCATTCTTACATCTGACATATTGATTACTGGGTGTCAGACCGCATTATCTATTCAATCTGGGGTTTCTCACGCTGAGTCATGTGTGATTATGATTCATGAGCCAAATGTGAATCATAATATCTAAGACAAGCTTGGGGTTGGCTGCAGGCGAAACTGAAAGACGTGATAAAGTCAGCAGTGGCTCGAGCGATGACGTGTTTGTGTCGATAAGCAGAGCTGAAAACACTTCTTATCAACCTGATTACGACATATCAACTTCAACACAATATGCACCAATAGAACCCTCCCCCCCCCCCCCCCCCCCCCCATCACCTTCCCAAAGGCCTTGCAAAGGCAGAAGGATTTCTAATCTCAAGAGATGCTGAAACATTCTCAAGAGATTCTGAAACATAAACCAGCTGTCAGCTGTTCACAGGAAACCCAGAGCAGTTTTTCAAGAGTGTTTCAGCACTGTTCCTAGCGTTGGATTAGGTTAGGTTTGATTGCTTGTGTGTTTATAAATTAGATTAGCAGTTTCTTTGCTCTAGACAACCAACAAAAGCACCACAATAATACAGCAGTCATAAAATCCGGTTCGTCATCTATTTGAAAGTCTTTCCAACCAAATCATGTTGAAATGGACTTAATGTGATGATAGTCGTCACCCGTTTCTGTTCACAACTCATGGGCTCTCCCTCACCTCCTCTTCATCACCTCTTCTTCCACACATCCTCTTCCTCACCTAGAGTCAGGTGGCGTTGCCATGGAGATAATCATGGAATCAATATTCAGCCCACCCCCCGTTGGAGCGGTGCTGTTAATTTGGTTATTTTTCCAGCAGAGAGGAATAGTCCCGTGTGACAGGTGGAGGTGAGCGGCAGAATCAGCTGCTAATACAACCTGCCCATCACTGGACCCAGTTGGCCACGCGCACGCACACGCACACGCACACACACACACACACACACACACACACACACACACACACACACACACACACACACACACACACACACACACACACCTACAGACCTACAACACTACTCACCAACAGACTGATAGCACAACAGACCTACAGACTGAGAACACATCAGACGTACAACACAACAGACTGAGAACACAACAGACCTGCAACACAGCAGACCTAGAGACTGACAACACAACAGACCTAAAGACTGAGAACACAAAAGACCGACATACTGACAACACAACAGACCTATAACACACACACACACACCAACAGACAACCACAGACCTACAACCCTACACACCAACAGACTGAGAATACAACAGATGTACAGACTGAGAACACAACAGACCTACACACCAACAGACAACAACAGACCTACAACACAACAGACTGAGGACACAACAGACCTACAGACTGGGAACACAACAGACCTACAACAGAACAGACTGAGGACACAACAGACTGAGGACACAACAGACCTACAACCCAACAGACTGAGGAGACAACAGACCTACAACACAACAGACTGAGGACACAACAGGCCTACAACACATTATTATCATGATTGATGCATGCGTCTTTTATCTAAAGCTTGACTTGGAGCCTGACCACCAGAAGTTCTCCAGTGTTGTGATTGTTGGACTGCCTCGTCCTCAACAACAAAATGACCTCCGGTTGTTAAAACGACCACCATATGAAAATAAACAAATTACTGACACTGTATTTGGAAATGTGTTATTTCATTTGTAGATATTGCCCGTCCTTCACAAACTAAAACAATCCCTGATTATGTTTTGGGGACTGAGTTTTCCATTCTCTTCTCTACGTGTGCAGAATCTCCAGCTAACAAATAAGAGGAATTATAAAGTAATAGGACTGCAAGACCTGGCTGAGAGTTAAGCAGCCGCAGATCATTATCTGCTTCCCTCCTGCAGCGATCAGACAGAGGAGACGGGGGACGAACCCACAGGAGAGATTCATAAGGTTAACCAGATCAAGATAATCATTGCTGTGTAAGCACAGTGTTTGAGTTCAAGACCCAAGGATAAATCAAATCAGTCCAATGTAAATGTACAATTCAGCTATTTTCAACATGGCTTTATCCAAAGTGAGTGGCTGGTTAAAGAGGACACAATATAATGTATTCAAATAAATATACTCAAGGTTAGAATACATTATCTATTATCTCCTTATTTTCATTTGGTAATTTAGCAGAGGCGTTCATCCGAAGCGACTTGTGGGTTATAGTAAACATTATACATTAATATACAACAGATTTTGAGTTCCCCCAAAGGTTATGGTACATTATATGGTTAGATATCTTTCCCTCTAGTTTTAGCAGAGGGACAAAGCTAAAAAGTGTCACCATGGCAACAGCAGCATCTCAATCACTAAAGGGGGGGGTAACATCTGGGATGGAAGTCCCAAACGAACAAGATATGTCCGGAAGAATCCGTAGAGCCCTCCGTGAGTGTTATAACAAGCCTCCCGCGAGCACATCCTCGTATATAAATATCATCCGCAAGTCGAGAAATTCTGATAAAACTTTTCTCACGTCTGATCTCAACCTAAAAAAAATCATGAATTATGGAATAGGACTATGAATATATGGTTCTCATGGTAACCATGGTCATCATAGATTGTAGTGGCGATTTGTCCTCAATGAAACAATAACTTGAAAATTAAGAAATCAAACAAAGCAACGTAATCAAAATAGCCACTGAGGCACCAGGGGGGACGAACCTTACGCAGTGCCGGGGAAAGAGTCAACTGTCTAGTCGTGAATTTAGATATCTGCAGGTTTATTTTACGATCTTCCAAGCAAACAAAACAAATGTGCAACAGTGTGAACCAGCAGCCTCACTCTTTTGTCTCTCTCGTACAGCTGGTAAAAAACCATGACCCTTCCCAGTGCCTCTCTTACCTATGCCCGCCACCTCTAGCTAGTAATAATT
Source organism: Gadus chalcogrammus (assembly GCF_026213295.1). Taxonomy (NCBI): domain Eukaryota; kingdom Metazoa; phylum Chordata; class Actinopteri; order Gadiformes; family Gadidae; genus Gadus; species Gadus chalcogrammus. The sequence goes on from NC_079431.1 coordinate 22,357,412, forward strand.
TCAAAACAAAACCCTAAACAAACTCAAATTAACTAATTTATAATACAAACGAGAAAATAAACATAAAATAGTCATATTATTTTATATTAAGCAAATAAACTAAATTAATGTTTTACAATTAAATCTAAGAACTGCATAGCTCAGGAAAGATTTAAAGATCAGATTTGTCCTCCCCTGATCATTCCCAACCGTCCTGGTGTTCCATACTGGAATTGTCGGTTGAACCACTAACGGAATATTTCAGTATCCCAGACTGCAACATGTGATGTTGAATTTCCTGCAATTCTATAATCTAAATGTTCAACACTTAAGAAGCATTCTGGTAGCCAAGACCACTTTATGTTTATCTCCATCACCACTGCTTCTAGGAGAAATGTTTACTGTAGATATAAGCAGGCAGATAGTTTTCCCTCCCTCCACCTCCTCCTCCACTCCCTCACTTCAAATAACGGCAGACTTAAGTGACCTTTGAAACGTCAGATAGCGGTTGACAGGCTGAGGGAGCTGTGCTCGGCGCGTGGGACAGCTGTAGTCAGAGGCTGGGAGGAGCAGAGAAGCTACTGCTGTCATCAAACATTTCTACACATTTCTTTGTACCCCGGGAGCATCGCTGCACTGTTTTAGCATCAGAGACACCTTCTGAACAGACTGCTGCACACACACGCACACATGCAGGGACGCACACGCATGCACGCACGCACACACACACATATACGTGTGCATACACATACGAGTACACACACACACACACATGCACGTACGCACACGCAAACACACACAAGCGCACGCACACATACTTGTAGGCACACACACATACACACGCAAACACCTACAGACACGCACACACACCGACACACACACACACACACTGTTGTGTTTGGAAAGATGAACAGAGGCTGGGCTGTTCGAAGCGCTTAACAACTAATACAAAAGATGCTAACAGGATTTTACTTTTTTTTACTGAAGAGACTTTTCAACTTTTTATTCTGAGAGAAAAACCCCAAGGTCGACATCATACACACGCACAAAAACACACCACTACACACACCCACGAGTTGTTATGTGTCATAATGTTTCGAGGGACGACGACATTCCTATGAGTTTGTTTACATCTCATCTAAAACCAAAGAACGGATTGCTTACTTCCTGTTTCCTGTGGTGGATGATCTGAAGATCAAAGCAGACAAGGGACGCTTGTTTTTGTAGCCCCAACGACCCTACGGATGACGGAGCGGTAGTCTGTGGGGGAGGTGTTTAGAGAGGTAAACAATAAGAATAATATCACCTCCCCCTCGTTCCCTGTTGTGCTGTTGTCTCCACTAACTGTCATTTCCCTTCTGGTAAATATGCAAAGGAGTGCAGAAGCTTCAAAGATCTCGGAGCAGTCCTACCTTCACAGTGTGTCTAGAGGACCAGAATTGTTTTGCTCACCTTTCCATATTTGGCTAGTTCCTGAATGGAGCCTCAAATTGTTTGTAGGCAAAATTGCCTAAATTGCTTTTACACAAAATATTCATTTTTTTAAGGAATATAGTGCTTCATATACCTGCAATTTAATGCATAAGAAAACCTACTGGGATCAGGAAGTAAACTGATACACAAGGGAAAAAGTATTGCTATAAAAAGCTGCTGTTGTTGTTCTGCACCTCGCGGTCCTCAATGTCCCCATTATGCCTCACACTCATTATCACTGTCTCCACCTCCATGTCCTCATTACACACACTCACTCAAACAGCCACACACGCACACACACACAGACACGCACGCACGCATGCACACACACACATACACACGACGCGCACACACACACACACACACACACACACACACACACACACACACACACACACACACACACACACACACGACACCCAAACACACACACACAACAACACCCAAACACACACACACACACACCCTCGGATATCTTCTCCTCCTCATCCCCCTGCAGTTAGAACCCCTTCTCCGCCTAGAATCCAAGGCTGCTTTTCCATTGGCTACTGTTACGAGTCTGGAGAGGCCCGGGGGGGGGGGGGGGGCATTACCTGCTCTGAGGTATAAGGACTATCCTGACCTCTAATCTCCGGGCTGTCATCCTCTGGGCTGGGTCTCTGAGGTCACTTCCTGCCTGGAGGTGTGGCGGCTATCTCTCTAATCACCTGTTATGAATCACACACCTGAGACTCTGCTCCAGGGACTCAGGCCCCGGTTTACACTCCCGCCTCGTTGAGGACCCCTGTGGGGACGTCAGGAGCAGCCTCAGCCAGCAGTGGGTTTTGACGTGCTGTTGCCTTTTCATCTCCAGAGGCGCTACAATAGCAGGTGTTGCACCACAAGGCCCAGCACCGCCAGCACCGCCAGCACCGCCAGCACCGCCGCCGTCTTCTCTTGTTAGTCATGAAACAGACCCAAGATCAGTTAGCAGCTGTTGAACCGGTCGTCCCCTGGCTGAGCACATCACAGTCCCCTCAGCACATGAGTTAATTACAACACGGAGCCGGAGGGCTCTTGACCAGGTGACGCCAAACTGCTATGGTTGTTGCCCTGCATGGGTGACACCACCATGGACGTGTGATTGTGAGGGGAGGAATGTGAGGGGTGAGGCATGAAATGTAAAGCACTTATGGTATTATATAACTTAGGCGTTGTATAACCACAGTGTTGTATCTCAGCTCTTCCGTCATGAATTGGTATTCTACTGGAATTCAAATTAATTTCCTCTGGGATCCTCTTTCTCTCTACCTATCTCTCTAGCTTTATGTATTTCCATATCCATACATCCATCGGTCTCTCGCACTCTCCCTTTCTCCCTGCTCACTCTCTCTCCCTCCCTCCAACTCCTTTACTGCTCTCCCCTTGTCCGTCTCTCTCTCTCTCTCTCTCTCTCTCTCCCCCCCTCCCTCCCTCTCTCTCTCTCTGACACCACGATGTGTGTTGCCTCTTGAATGCCGGATGAGAGGAGAAGTGGTTGTCTCTGTGAGTCATGTTCTGTCGAGTCTTCCAGTGCCTCACTGGGACTTGAACCAGTGGGACTCTGCCGATGCCATTGGTGGTGATGGTGGGGGTGAGTCCTCAAGTGGCCCCGCCCACTGAGTGGGAGGAGGAGGACAGAGATTAATCTAATGAGGAAGACGAGGAAGGGAGTGATGATGATGAAGATAAGAGGGGCGGTGTTATGGGAAGGCTGAACTCTGTACAGACTAGATGCAAGCAAGATTTCGAAACTAAACAAATTTCCCTCTCTCTCTGCTCATCTATAACAAATGACTAGGGATGTAGAGATTATAACCCTGCAATAATAGCTCGTTAATCTCACCTACAGTTCCTGTAAATGGTAGCACAATAAGACTGCTCTGATATTTTCTTTCTTGCTTCTTTGTTACTTTCTGCTGCTGATATTTCAAAACCCCTTCTTTTTCATCAATGCGTGAAGCTTGGATCTGACCTAGGGCCAGGGGTGGGATGAGGGGGGTGAGAATAACCCATCGATCTGGAAAAAATACCCAGCATGCACCAGAAACTGACCGCCGGTGTGTTGCTGATCGATGGACGGTAACCTAGTATTCTGTGGAGCCAATCAATAGGCTTCACTTTCATCACATGACCCGGTGACTACAGTACTGTGACGCCCCGAGAGAGAGAGAGAGAGAGAGAGAGAGAGAGAGAGAGAGAGAGAGAGAGAGAGAGAGAGAGAGAGAGAGAGAGAGAGAGAGAGAGAGAGAGAGAGAGAGAGAGGAGAGAGAGAGAGAGAGAGAGAGAGAGAGAGAGAGAGAGAGAGAGAGAGAGAGAGAGAGAGAGAGAGAGAGAGAGAGAGAGAGAGAGAGAGGTATGAATGTCATCTCCCAGAGATATCTTCTCGATTCCCGTTCAGAGCAGCCTTGATCCACAACACTCTGCACTTCCGAGCCCAAGGGATAGAAAGAGATAATTACGCAGTGCCATGACAACAGCCATAAAAATAAATAAAACAATTCCGACTACAAATAATATGTGAACTAAAGTGTAGGCTGGCTAATACCAAATCAGCTTGACCTTTTCAGCCATTCTGGACCCTTCTAGCCCTCATTTATTCTACTTTGGTGCCTTTCAGGTCCTTTCTAAACCTTATCTCTCTCTTTCAGCCTCTCCTTAATCCAGTCTCTCTACATAATCGATTCCTCACATTCTCTCCGTCTATATCTTGCTTATTTATTATTTTTAACGTACCGTACATATATTTTCCATTTCTTTTGTTGAACAACGGCCTATCGATTGACCTTTCAGTGGCGACACCTGCCTATGTAAAGCACTCTGAGTGGCAGTAGTGTTTGAATGCTGCTGCAGACATGAGCTGTGCTCAGGTCACAAACAACCAGAAGCTATTTATATTCGCAGTGCTGCAGACCGCGCATTCATTTATCCCTTTCTGCATTTGTCACAGGGACAGTATGTTTAGTGTTTGATGTGTGTGTGTGTTGGCGTGTGTATTTATTTGTATGTTTCTGTTTTTATGTGAAAAGCGTGCGGTGACATAAACAAGGAGGAGAAGAGAGAGCAATAATTTATTATCACAACATATTTATAGCTGTAAATCTTGTCAGGCTGCGCTCTTCATGTCCAGTGTGTGACGAGTCACTAATGCTCAGGAGATTTGAACGCTGACGGTAAAGATTCACGACCTCACCTCCTCCTCCTCCTCCTCCACCGCAGTACCACTGGGCCTGTCAAGACCCAGACAGGGTTTAATGGTTTCATTGCTCATTGTTCCTAATGGCATCACGATCGTGCCATGAGGAACAGTAGTCAAGTTCCTGTTGGACCAATTAACAATGTTTAATGGTTAGGGCAACACTTGGGGTGTCATCGTAATGGCGTGGAAACCTTGTGATGTCATAGTAATGCTCTGGAAACCTTAAGAAAGAATCTTTTGTGGTGTACTAGTAAAGGCGTGCCGCCGTGGCAATGTCGTAGACGTTGTGTCGAAACCTTATGATCTCATGGTACTGGTTTGGAAATGTTGTGATTTCATAGTTATGCTTTGGAATCTTTTTGATTTCATAGTTATGGTGTGCAAACCTTGTGATGTCATAGTAATGGTATGGGAACCTTGTGAAGGCATAGTAATGCTTTGGAAACTTTGTTATGTCATAGTTATGCTTTGAATACTTTTGTCATGTCATAGTCATGGTTAAGAAACCTTGTGATTTCAAAGTAATGCTTTGGAAACTTTGTGATGTCGTATTAACGCTTGAAAACTTTGTGATGTCATAGCAATGGTGTACAAACCTTGTCATGTCATAGTTCGGCTTTGGAAACGGTGTGATGTCATACTAATGGTGGGCTGGGGGCATTTCTTCTGGGTTGCTCCTCGCTGTAGATTAGTTTTTCTGAGTTTAACCGGATGCGTGGGTTGTCTGTGTCTTGATATTTCGACATTCACACAAACAAGCCTCATCACGACTCTGACAGACGGGTGCACGCGCTCCCACTGAGGCGTTCCAGCGACCGGGAGGAAGTGTGGAGGGACGTGAGAACAGAACAGCGAGACCGGGGCCCGGTGCTGCTGACGCGGGGTTCTGTTCACCCGACCGCCCCCACAGCCCCGGTCAGAAAATAAAAATCCATGAAAACATCTCCACTTATAATAATGAAGACCGGAGTAAACAAATAGCACTTTAGAATCAAAGGAGGACAGTTGGAGGACAGCTGAAATTACATCGACCATACCGGTAATTGTACCAATAAGGAACGAGAGTGGGTGGGTTTCCATGGTGAGGAAATTAATTTCACTCAGGTAGCTGAATGTCAACAGAGTTTTAAAGATCCTTGAAATACTTTCAGAATGTTTCAGAGAACTACCTGAAACAAGAAACCGTCTACAATTCTTCTTCTCCCTTGACGGGTCCTCACAAACTTCAACTCAGCTACATCCTTAAAAAAAACACTTGCATATGAGTTCAGGATGAATAATTCATCCTGTTTAAGGAAAACAACTACAAACCAACTATTGCTGGTTCAACCAAGTTGCGAGGGCTCCGTGGGTCTGAGGTGATGAACAGACCCCAGAACTGGGAGTGTCTGTCCCTGGGGACCCAGAGACCAAATTAGTTTCTCCTGCGGTAACATAGGGCTAATTATCTCTGTTGAAGCTTAACATCACCAACCTGATCATGTCGGCCTCAACCTGGTCCACACCGCAGCACAGAGGCTCAGAACACAGGCCCACGCCTTCTGGCTGAGAGCCATAAACGCGTCTCAGAACATGACATGAGATAGAAATGTTCTAGTGCTGTGTCTGCGGCCCACCTGTAGGCATCCCGGCGCAAGATACCCTCACCACCACCTGCTCCAGCATGACCTGAACCTGAATTAAATTTGTTAAAGCCGCGAGATGGAAGATCTGAATGGTAATGGATGAAAGTATTGAGCGAGAGAACAGAGATGGCTTTGAAGGTAGCGTGTATAATCCGGTCCACAAAAGAACAAAAAGGGGACAATCTTTATTTCAATTTGTCAACCAGAAGTAATGTGACCGTCTCAATTTCCGAACAATATGGAGGACATCTGGCAGATATACGGAGGCAATTAAAGAGAGTGGAGATCCTGACGAGGTCAGGCCCTAACCTGCAGATTCACAGAGGAAGGAACAGTTGGAGCAGAGGCTCAAGCCCATTCGCTGGTCAATTTACGAAAGAAAACAGGGAGTAAAGCTTTTTTAGTTTTTTAGGCCAGCTATAAGGGGGAGCACATTTTTCTTCTGATTTCTCCTTGTATACACCCACCACATGAAAGAAGGTACATGAGAGGAGAGAGAATAGGATCAGAGATAGTGTTGAAGGTTTTTTATTGTCAAATTCCCAACAAAACTGGCAGTAGCAATAGTCGCTTGCAAGGAAATTCTTCTGTTCAAAGTGTCGCTGTAACAATGTCAAACGCTACACGCCTCTGAGGTGGCTGCCACCATCCACCTAGGGGTCTTTAACTGGGCTCCTCCGGACAAAAGCACGCAGGGTGTTGGTGTCGGAAATCCGGTTGATAGTCAGGTTTGTAGATAACGAGACCTGCAGATCTCTCCCGGTTGGGTGGGGGAGATGGCTGGTTACTGATTGCTCAATGTGCAGCAGGGGTGCAGCCTCACTCAGCCCCAGAGTCCAATCAGTCAGCAGGGGGAGGCTACTTACATGCACGCACGCACGCACGCATACACGCAGTTACACACGCAGTCACAGTAACACACACACACACCGTCACACTAACACAGACACACCGTCACACTAACACAGCCACAGTCCCACATACGGAGAGGGGGAATAGAGAGAAGTTTGAGACGGACTCGGGAGAGAAATAGAAAGATAACTTTCTGAAAGATAGTTGGAGAGAGAGATGGAGGAAGAGAATTAATTTAAGAGGGGTAGAGAAATTGGCGGAGAAAGAGAGCAAGGAGAGAAAGCAGGTATATTAAATGGTGTCTGAAGGCGGTGCGGGGAACCGTAGCTTTCACCAGGGCATCACCCCGCTGTCTGGGGACAACGCATCGTTCACCACTAAAGCAGTCTGATACTCCTTCTCCTGGAGCTGTCACACACTCCCTGGCCCCAGCCGGCTCCTCCCCGGCACATTGTCTGCTGGGAAGCTCTCTCTCTGCCACCTTTGATATATGGACCTGCCCCGCGTACCCGGGCAGAGGAGCCACAGTTGATTCAATTCGAACACACTAAACTTGGGTGAAGATTAATAGTCGATGATTAAACCGAAATAAATTCTGCTGACGGCGATGTCTGTTGAGTTGATGTACTGGAGGAAGCCGTATGCAGTGGTTCTGAACTCTGAACTGGGTGCTCTGGTTGACAGGGTTTGGACCACTGGGAATTATGGGAAACGTGTCTGTCTGACCGTATTTCTGCTCTGATCTACGGGTCATGGCCGCTGTCAATATACATGTGTCGCCATGGAGACCATGACCGGCCCGATGTCAACCGTAAAAAAGGAAGAAAAACAAAAGGTAACCGCTTGAAGGAAACATATTTTCTCCCCGTCTGGTGGTCATCCTTCTAATGGAGGACGTCTTTGAGCAATGACAGACCTGACAGCGGATATAATTCAGTTTGGAAACCACCGCAAAGGGAAACGGTTCCTCGTAAGCCGGACATAATTCTATCCCAGGGTGACATTCCCCCCTAACTCTCCTAACTCTCCCTCAGACTTGTGGTGGTTCAGCGTTTTCCATAATCACATCTTCCATCATTCCTTCTATTTGTAGTGGCTGTTATTCAGCAGGATGACTCTGGGCTGAGCCCCGGTGCCCGAGCCCGTCTGCCTGGTCCCGTTAGTATTCACCTCACAGCTTCCTACAAACACAAGCAGGCAAGACAGTCTGGTTTAGTGCCATACTGTCTGCTTGACCAGCCAGACGGTCTGCTTTACCGTTGGACCACCTGGTTGACCACCAGCCAGATAGGGTCCAGAGAATGTACCATGATGGTGACCTGGGGTTACATGCTTCAGAAGGATTGTTCAGACGGACAGATTGGTCATACAGACGGGCATTTTGGACAGACAAAGAAGCTGGTGGGTCATGCAGACAGAAAGGTGGGTCAGACAGAAAGATATAAGGGATGGAGGGTGGGTTTGAAGAGGGAGCAGGGGGAAGGACAGAGTAGCGATTCTGGTGAGTTCTGTTTGTTTAGGTTGTGAAAGGAAATGACCCCTCCCTCTCAGTTATAATTCTCTCTGGGAACACTCAGCAATAACCTCAGAAATGGGATTTCCATTCGGTTCATCCTACCAAGGTTAGTGTTGGTATGACAACAAAGAGACATATGATGATACCGGGGCTGATAATTATACGTGGATCATGTTTCTATAAGCTCTGAAATTATGAAATATGGAATAAACATGACAAGCCGAGTCTAATCTCGCTAGTGAAGGAAAATGCAAAAAAAACAGAACAGCTGCATTTAACCTCAGTTAAGCAGACACACACACATGAACAGACATGCGCAAACACACAAACGTGCACCCACATGCACGCACACAAACTGTGTGTGTGTGCAAACACACACCTCAGTTAAGTACACGTACGCACGCACGCACAAGCACGCACGCACACACACACACACACACACACACACACACACACACACACACACACACACACACACACACACACACACACACACACACACACACACACACACACACACACACAGTAAATTACGTAAGAAGTGTAAATAGGACAAAAATATAATTAAGTCGTTAAACTGTTTCACCTCAAGTGTATTTTCAAGGAGAGGATACCATACAGTACAGTCTGGCCCAGTTTCCTGCATATTTCCTAGCTTAGTATGCTAACAGCTTAGCCCAGTCGATAGTGTATTTCCGAGCTTGGCAATGGTAACGGCCTCACTCATTTCAGTGTTTTTGTGTATCTGTTTCCTGTGTATTTCCGAGCTCATTAGGCTAACGGCGAACAAACCTGGTGTCAACTGAAGAGACCTTTACAACTGCTCTCTGAATTAAACTACATGGAGGGCAGAGAGACAAGCATCCCCACTGAGATGCACACCCACTGACTTAACAACGCAGCTGAAAGTACGCACGCACGCACACACGCACGCACACACAATCAACTCCAAAAACCATCAAACACAACCCAAGACCAACACACACACACAAACACACAGACACACAGACACAGACTCTCATAGCACAACGCAACACAATCAGACTCTCATAACACGAAACAAACACACGCACCTCAAAACACGCTCCAATCAACAAATCAACAGAGGGATTACAAGGCTATGGGCTATGGCTAGATACCACAAGGTCACACAAACACACCTCCCTCGCCTCAGCCAGAAGTTAAACAGAACCAGGCTCACTGTAACAAGATGTGTCTAAAAATGGACACTATGATTACAGAAGCTGCCACACCTGCTCGTGTTGATGTAAAGCATTCCTTTGTGTATGAGAGGGGCCGGTAACATAACAAGAACGTAAATGTAGCTCTACCTAAAAAATAAGAATTATGTATGAGAGGGCTATTTCAGTAGCAATACGGCTTGGTCGTGCTATTAAGCCCGGCTATTGTCCTCTAACGACCGGCGGTCAGTTCCTGGTTTAAGGTCATGATTTAAAGGGCCGGGTGAAGTCATCATGTTCCATGCCGTCTAATTATCCAAACCTCTCATTTGTGCTGGATAAAATGGAAAGTGAAAAATCCAACCGATACATTTTTAAAGAATAACTTTTTGGTGTTTCTTTCGGGACAATGTTTGATTCTTTTCTTGCTGTGTAATTGTCGGCTTTTTGGGCAACTGTTTTAGCCCTGTGATTTATTTTGAGAATAACTTCGAGGTCTGTTACATACTGTGTACTAGGGCTGTCAAAATTGCTCAAAAATGACATTCGAATGTTCGTTTGGAAAAAAATCACGAATTCGAACTATTCGAATATCTGGTTGCCTATTTTACGCAGTTGCCGTCAATATGTCAATAATGCGACAAAACCATGGTTCAAATTAGTGGGATATATATATATCCTATATATAGGGCGGCGGCTTCCTGCTGGGCATTTCCTTACTTTAAACCGAGGGACATCGCGAACAGACGGAGGCTCATTCACAAAGCAGTTAGGCGCTTGTACCGCGGGAGTGTTTTTTCACATTCGAATATTATGAGGGACATCGCGAACAGACAGAGGCTCACTCACAAAGCAGATAGGCGCTTGTGTAACCGAGCGTTGGCACTTAGATATTTATATGACAAGAATGACACAAGCGTGGAAGGGAAAATAGTCTCGTTTACTTAGTACCTATCAGAAGTCACCCAGTCACAGCGTGAGAGCTGGAATACCTATATCCAAGTACGGAAACCCCGAGGGGATAAAATACATTCGCTCTTCACAATACTAGTCTGTTACACTTGTACCGCGGGAGTGTTTTTTCACATTAGAATATTATGAGGGACATCGCGAACAGACAGAGGCTCATTCACAAAGCAGATAGAGGCGCTTGTACCGCGGGAGTGTTTTTTCACATTCGAATATTAATTTTCACGTTCAAATTCGCGTTTTTGGATACATTTCGAACGAATATTCGAACTTCGAATATTCGTTGACAGCCCTACTGTGTACTGGCTGAGATTCGGGTTGAGACAACCTGTTATTTTTCAGTTTTGGATTGCGTCAAGACTTCTGCGTGTTTCTTCTTTGTTTGGTGAGGTCAGAATATGTTAACACTTTCCGCCCTGGCCCGAAGAGAGATGCTTAGATGTTACTACAGTGGTTTAAGCTCTCAGATATTGCTGGATAATTTCACTGGTTTGTGCATGTTACATTATTATGAAATGTATAATGCTATCTGTGGCAGAAACCCTGGTACATTATCATTGCTTTCCTTCTCAATCTTGGTGCTCCTGAAGTTCTCCTGACTTCTCAGAATTTGAATAATGTTTCATTATCAATCAGAGGTAATATTCCCTGGTTATGTGATATCTAGTGTGTTTTAATTACACGCAGAAATGATGAACATGTCTCCTCTGCTGCGACACATACACTCATAAACACTGGAGTAACCTTGATCATTTTGACACACGTGCACACCCACAGACACAAGCATACACACGATCCTGCAGAATGTTCTCATTCATATGGACACACACACTCACACAAACGCACGCACGCACGCACTCCGCTGTGATTCTGCTTGTCTGTTATCCCCGCGGGGGTCTGTCTAATTAACAGAGAGTGATCGTCTACAGATCTGGCTGGGACTGACACTTCGGCAATGTGCCCTGGTCTGGGGCACAGCATGCTTTACAGCCAGAGAAAAGGCTAAACTAGCAGGGCGCTGTGACAGCAGGGTGCTATTAAGCAAGAGACTAGGCTAAACCAGTAGGCACTATGCCAGGGGATGTTATCTAGAAAGATACTAGGCTAAACTAGCAGGGCGCTGGGCCAGCGGAAGCTATATAACAAGATACTAGGCGATAGTAGCAGTACACTTTGCAAGCAGGATGCTAACAGCATGCTAGCCGAGTATTACACTAGCAGGTTTCATTAGTATGATGCTATGCTGGGAAGATACTATTCTAACAGGATGCTCTGTTATCAGGATGCTACACTAGAAGGGCGATATGCTAACCTGATGCTATGCTTTGAGGATGCTATACTAGCAGGGCAGTACAATAGCAGGGAGCGCTATGCTATCAGGATGCAATGCTATCAGAGTGCTACACTAGCAGGGCCCTACGCTAGCTTGGCACTATGCTAGCAGGATGCCACTGTAGTGGCTAAACCATTTTATCCTTCCTGTGCTAGAAGCAATTAGAGCAGAAGGCCAATGTAGCTTCAGTCACCCCCCCCCCCCCCCCTCCCACACACACAGACAGACAAATTCTCTCAATCCTCATTTATTTATCTCACTGAAGCAAGATGGCTCTCATAGCCTTCGTGTGTCTGTGTGTGTAGGTGTTCAGGCGTACGTGTGCGGTCTCTGCGTGTGTAGTGGGTTTGAGGTGTGTTCCTGCGTGGGTGTGTGAGGGTTAAGGTATGTGTGCACTCAGTGTGTGTGGTTAAGGTGTATGTATGAATGTTTTTCTGTGTGTGTGGCCAAAATGCCTGACACACAGAGCGCTACAAGAAGCTGACAGCCGGTCAGTTTAATTGACATCCTCACGGATATGCTTGACCGGACATGGGCGAGAGACATAGGTTAGATAGGGCAGTGGGATAGGAGGGAGAGAAAAATGTTTTGAATGGGGAGAGAGAACTAGGTTAGTGTGGAAAACGAGAGAGAATAGGTGTGACAGCTTTAGACTGGCAGAGAGACCTTTGTTTGCTGAGATTGAGAGAGAGAGAGAGAGAGAGAGAGAGGGCGAGGGCTTCAGTAGAGGTGGAGGAGAGGATTCAAGGAGGTAGACAAGGAGAGAGGTGATTGGAGGAGATAAGAGAAGAGGAAATGTGTTCAAACAGAAGAGAGGAGATGGGTTGAATGGAAACCCAGCTCCTCTTGTGTGACCAGGGTGCATTGTGGGTAATGCTGTAGGAAGCGGGGAGACGGCCCTTCGGAGCTGGAAATATACAGTAAAGATATTCATATGGAGTCCCGGTGGGCGGGGAACATGTATATTTACACTGTGTAGTACATCCAGTAGGCTGTATCTTATTGATTCAGGGTGACAATATGTGGGTGAGCTTTCTGCAGTGGAAAATAATCATGTGCTGACATCTGTTGTTTCACAGCGGCCACACATCCGCTAGATTCAACGTCACATCTCGTCATCCATAAGTATGATACTGGGCCAGCGCAAACATCAACAGAAAGTCGTATTTTGTAACGGATTATCTTTCTGAATTCTAATCCCTGGCAGAGATTATAATCTTTGCATGTGATTATAATCTCTCTCTGAAATCATGATAGTTTGGTTCTGTGAGCGTGAGGATTTGTTGACAGCGGCCGAGATAGATGCAGCATTCCAAGTACGCTAATACCCGGATCTGTCAAACACCAGAGGTGTTTACCGTTTAAATATTTACCAGATGCTTTTATCAATTAGTGCGCTTTGCTCTCTAGGATGCCTACCAGACACTATTCTGCCCCTCCTAAGTACTAAACAACCATTATGCGTATCCTGATAATTAGTGCCATTATTCAGCTCCCTAATATATTTTATTATATTCCTACTTAGTACACTAATAGCCTGCTAAGTGACTTTAAACTTTGCTATAATTCATATTGTTCTTCTGCTTGACACACAGGCTACTTCTCATCGTGTGTTGAGAAGTTCTACTCTGAATGCGTCAGGACCCTTAAACATCATTCTAGATACATTCTAGAACACCCCCCCCCCCCCCCCAAAAAAAAAAACCGAAGTGTGTCTTCGAACCCTGGGGGCCCCTATCTCTCTCCGCCAACCATCAGCGATAACAAAGACGTCAGCCCCAGGGGTGTCGCGGGCGTACAGGCCCTTACACCAACGTGTAACGGTTAATCCCGCTCATCGCTTTCAGAAGCTGCACTACTCAGCAGGGGTCCTGTGATCTCAGCCAGGGGGGGCTCGGGGCAGCAGGGGTAAACAACAACGACAGCTAGACTACACAGAGGAACACGACTGTGTGTTATAATTGGTGTGAGAGGGATCAAGAGTTTAATTGATTCTTTCTAATTGGACTGATCACATCAACTTCAATAATTGAAGCCTTCAAAGGCTAATAGGCTTAAAAATATATAAATACTAGTCATGTTTGTTTTGATTGTTAATTGAAAACGAGGAGCGAGTAAATGCTTCACGGTTTGAGGTTTGCATCATGTTCTCGGTTTAACTCTGTTGTTTCATCTCGAGGATGGACATTGGTTCATCTACAACGGTTGATTAATTCATTTATGTTGTCTTTATTTACTCACAAAGGAAGGAAAGGAGAGGATGAGAGAGATGGAGTGAGGGAGAAAGTTGTAAGGAGAGAATCAACGGGGGAGAGAGCCAGAGAGCTAGACTGTCCCCTAGTGATCATCAGAGATACAACACACTCATGCTCCACAACAGCTGAGCATGAGAAATTCTGATCTTTAAAGGTGAAATATTATTCCACCAGGTGTTAGTGTGATTAGCCGTTACCAGCCTTTTTTGAAATCGGCCTCTTCTGACATCACAAGCAGGCATGTCCACCTAGATGTATGATGGATAGATGAGCAACGTTTTGCTACAGTCCACTGGGTAGGCTGGTAAACTGATATATCCAGTACACATCTAGGTAGACACGCCCACTTGTGATGTCAGAAGAGGCAGATTTTCTAAATGGCTTGTAACGGCTAATCACATTCACACCTGGTGGTATAATATGTCTCCTTTAAATTCAGCTGATGCAAAGAGAGCCATTTCAATTTCAACAACAATATTTTGCCCAATTACAGGAGGCCTTAGGGTTATTTGTTCTACATGAGGAGTCAAATATATCATAAATTGCCTGAATGTTGACATATGTTAACATATCGTTCTGTACATCCATAACAATGGATCTGCCTTGCGTGTCAACAGTATACAAACCTTTTGTTTGGACTTGTCAAACTCTTAAATTGTGTTACCAGTAGTCTGGAGACTAACCTTATCACGTGACCTCACAATCTTGGTTTGCTACATGGATCAGTCGGGACATTTATCCGCCCACATGGATTTTCTGAAATGACAATGTAATCGGGCCATTCGGAGACAGTTTAATAATCGATGACGGAACCCAATCAGGGACTGCGTCATAGCTGACACAGATGAAACAAGCAGTAACTTGAACATAGGTTTGTTACGCTTTATTGGCTGAAGGAGTTTGTCTGTCAGAGCAGGTACTCCCGCCCTCTGAAATCAATGTGGGCAGCTAGATATCCCTACTGATCCATTTAGCACAACAGAATGTCAGGTCACGTGATCAGGAAGGGCAAGTGGTCAGTGCTGTTCTGGTTTTGTGTGTGTGTGTGTGTGTGTGTGTGTGTGTGTGTCTCCTTAAAATGATTTTGTGTATCCATCAAGAAGCACTGAGAGGCAAAAGGGAAAACGTATCTAGAAGCGGCAGCCCGTCAAGGATATCCAAACATTTGAACAAAAAAGAACCACATGACTGCACTTATATTTGTATAAAACAACTTATTACCGTCTTGTGAAGGGTCTATCAAAACTTAACTGCATCAAGTACATCAATTATGTTTAAGTGGAGGATACAAAAACCTTCTCTCTACAATAAACAGTGCTATCTCTATATAGCTCTCTATATTCCTATATCTAGAGCTCTTTACAGAAAACCGAGTCTTTCTCTCTAGTAATCTCTGGGGAACTCCATTCCTCCTGAGTGAACTTTTCCTATCTCTGTGTGTCTTTTTGGAATTATGTTCAATTCTGGAGTTCTCCATTAACCAGTCCTGTCTATAGAGCTCTCTATTGAACATTGAACCCTACTCCAGTGCTCATATAAAGACATGCTTGCTGTAAAACTCCCTAGAATACAGCCAATCTCTAGAGCACCTCAGCAAACACAGCTATTCCCTAGAGCTGTATAGAAACTATGCCTTGTTTTAGAACTCTCTGAACAAAATATATCTTTAGTTCTCTTAGCTTATCTCAAGGCCTATGACCTCTTGGCCTAGGGAACGGCCTATTTCTAGGTCACTACCGCAAACCAATCTTCTCTTTAGTACTCAGAGTTCAAGTATATTTCCATGATGAAAGGTTTTTATAGTGACTTTTGAATTTGTACTTCATGTCCCATTAGCTAAAAATGTGCTCTACATTTCATCAGGGGCTGAATCTGCCAGTGTAACATACTGACACTAGAATTACATCAATGACACATGAAGCGCTGTGATCCTCTGGCGGCACATAAAAAATGCAACATCCATGTGAACGGCACACAGTGAACATCGTTTTGGGCGGAGAGAAAAAAATGCATCAATAACAAAGACGTCAAAACCGTATGCTAAAGAAGCACACAGCCTGTGGGTCCAAGGCCAGGCGGCAGCAAACGACAGCGGCTCCCTTAAACTTTTCACACTTTGATCCTAATTGATGTCGGCCATGGCCGACAGCTCGTTATGAGGCCTTAACTAGCTAACGAGGCCTCGGGAGTACAAGCACGACATCGGCTTCAACACAAAGGAAGACAACAGCCGGCTGTCGAGTTAGTCTCATGTAGGCCTGGAACTAACTATGTGTGATTACAGTAGTATTGCATTATTATGGATCTTGCGCTTGTGTGTGCTAAAGCTCAGGACAGAAGTCTGGTGTTTGGATGTTCATGGAATGATTAAAGTGCTATTGAGCGTTGCAGTGCGTTGATCTTTATGTGGAATGCGCGAGTATCACTAAGATGACATCTCCATCATTTCACATCGCAGGTCTGCGGTCCATTGGTTTTCCATTAAAAAGAAGGAACCCAGACTGCATCAAGGAAAGTTGGCCATAATGTCAAACAGATGGTGTACATAATCAACGGGCAGGCAGTGCAGCAGACACAGAGTCCATGAGACACAGAAGAGAATCCCAAAGCAGAAACAGTCCACCATAATGTAAACGAGATGGAGCCACTCCCTCCCCTTAAGACTTTAGAGAATCTGTGGTACCAAACAACAACCAAACCAGTGACAACAACCAAACCAGTGACGACAACCAAACCAGTGAGTACCACCGAACCAGGGGAGTACCACCAAACCATTGTATCACCAAACCAGGAGAGTACCACCAGACCAGCAAGTACCACCGAACCAGAGGAGTACCACCGAACCAGGGGAGTACCGCCAAACCAGGGAGTACCACCAAACCAGAAGTGTCACTGAACCAGTGATTAACACCAAACCTGTGAGTACCACCGAATCAGTGAGCACCACCAAACCAGTGAGCACCACCAAACCAGTGAGCACCACCAAACCAGTGAGTACCACCAAGTGAGTACCCCCAAACTAGGGGGTAATGCCGAACCAGGGAGTACCACCAAACCAGCGAGTACCACAAAACCAGTGAGGCATAGTGAATCGGACGGAGGAGAGAGTCCAGAGGTGTACTAACATTGGAAAGCAGACCCGACCCTCTGTGCCAACGGCAAACGGGATATTAACAGAACAAAGCTCCTTCAACCGAGAAAAGCTATTCCACAGTGTGCGGCCACATACGTCTCACCAATATAACCCTATAGAGTGTTTTTAATAAGCAGACCTTCTCTATCGTAGAGAGGAAGAGAGGACCAGGCTTCGTCCAGGCGAATGGACAAGTCGTGGTCTGTGTGTGGTGACCTATATGCCGCGGCTGGACGGCAGCCTAACACCCTGGGAACACCGGGGGCCAGACGGCTGACCCCCGCCCTCCCCCCCCCCCCCCCCCGCCCTCCAGAAACAGCCATGGCAAAGCAACAAAGAGGATGGCAGGTTATTCTTGTTCAGCGGTTCTCCAAGCCTTTCTTTTTCTGGTCCAAGGCCCACCTCTGATTCACAAACTGAAATTGATGGCACACAAACAATGTTTTCCTAATAAATGTAATCCAGATGGACAGTACAGAGGTGGTTGCTATGATACCGTGCAGCCTCGACCGGCAAAAGTGTTTGGGGGCATTTTTCCGCAATTAAAATAACTGATTAAAATAAAGTACATGGACACACTTATACATTTGTGTGGGCAAATTGACCTTTCTGTTCAGTGGGATTTATTTTCTCTTGCTCACTGGTATGCCAAGTAACCTTTTCAGGGAGATGTTGTAAAACCCACATTATCTCATTGCATGTATAGCCTGTCACAAGGCACCCTGGTTTAGTGCTGAAGGTCTCTGACTCAGAGTCGAGAGGCTCAGGGTTTGAATGCCGAGGCGGTGTCATAGTAAGACTTACAAAATGCTAAATAGCCAAATGGAAATATTCCGAGAGACAATCTGTTGCATTTGCATTTCCTTTTGAAAATGTTATTTGTGAGTTATCTTTATATTGCAAGTCACCGACAAAGGGGCTAATCCAGATCCATTATAGTCTATTAGCATTCGGCTTCTCGTAATCATCCTCCTGTCTGACCGAATAAATAACGCACTGTGATGAAACCACTTAGGATGGCTGATTTGCATTTCCAGACCCATTGTAAATGTCACAAGCTGGACTGGGTAAATAAGAAAATAGAAAGGTAGACTCAATGATACCGATGATGTTTGTTCCTTGGTCTGCTTCATTTTAGAAAGACATCAGATGCTCTTCATATCTCTCTGGTTAAACTCACTCAAGATGTCATAATTGAATAGGGTCTGAGGTTCAATTCCCACTGATAGAGCAAGGCATTAACACGGACTAAAATGTAAAACTGTTTCTCAGCTCAAGGTTCTCAGATATTTCCATGGTGGGAGAGCTCCATCTAAAGGCCTATATATGACATTACAAGCCAGCAGAGGAACATAGGGAATTAATCACTTGCACAAATACATGGTATTACAAACTCCCCGTATTTGTTTATTCAAGATCTATCCACTAGTGACATCAACTAGGAGTTTCCACCCAGACGTATGATGGGTAGATAAGCCTGCTAGTTGGTACAATCAACTGGGTAGGCGGGGTATCATAAGTTCAATGACCATGGTGAACATGTTTCATGAAGAGATAATATACTGGGATGCAATGGAGGGACGACAAAGGATTTTAACCTGGATGTTGTTGTACAGACTGAGAATATCCACTAGGTGGTGGTGTCTTCAAATGTTGTTATGTTGATTATAGGCCTGCATATAAATGTATATACACAGATTTTCTGATTAGTAAATATATAATCTAAAATTTGTAAAGGAAGTTGTTGTCATATAATGGGAAAATTATTTGAAATGATGTGTCACCTTAAAATTGTTATTATCTTCTCTAACATTTATTTTTATTGTTAACCGCACAGGGATACAAATTGTATCTAAACATATATCAAATATTTAACGTTTTGAAATACAGAATGCCCATTAAACACAACCCATCCATTTAAATTCAACCCGTATCCACGGTGATTAATACCCTTCTGGAAAGAGAGCGCAGCTCTATTACATTACCAGAGTGAACCCTGAGCGTATTAATAATTCATATTTCCCTGGGAAAAGTCCGGCCACCATTTGTCATCCAAAAAATAACTTCCTGCGGGGTTCTGGGGGGGGGTTGTGAGTGACATGCCGTGCGTCTCGTATACGTCTTATTTAAGCCTTGTAGAACATCCATCATCACAGACAAAGGTCACTGTGTTGTGGACGCGCGCCTAACAACTTCCCCAACAAAACTCATTTGATATAGCGATGGAGCAGCTTATTGAACTGGTGCCTGCTTGCCATTGATCAGAGCAGAGGGCAGGGGGAGCGATGGGAGGAGGTTGTCGGGGGGGTGATACCGTGTCCACGGATGATGGGTAAATATGAGAGATGCTGATGTTATGAACGCGCCGCCGTGCCGCCGGAGTGGAGGGAGACTATTAAAGCGCTGTGCTTTTTATGCAAACGCTGTGCATGCGCACGCACACACAAATATACACACGTACGCATGCGCACGCACGCACGCACGCACGCACGCACGCACGCACGCACGCACGCACGCACGCACGCACGCACGCACGCACGCACGCACGCACGCACGCACGCACGCACGCACGCACGCACGCACGCACGCACGCACGCACGCACGCACGCGCATCCTATTCTCACACACACTCGCATCCTATTCTCACACACACTCACATCCTATTCTCACACACACTCACATCCTATTCTCACACACACTCACATCCTATTCTCACACACACTCACATCCTATTCTCACACACACTCACATCCTATTCTCACACACACTCACATCCTATTCTCACACACACTCACATCCTATTCTCACACACACTCACATCCTATTCTCACACACACTCACAACAGAAGCCCACCCACAGGTCTCCTAAGAGCGTGTGTGAATGCACAAAGTGGAGCTGGAATGCAATATCCAAAATGACAAACGCACCGGCAGGCGGGGGGCTGAGCAGTGCTGACACGGCGGTCTTGGTAGCGGCGTTTGTTCGCGGGAGATGACAACAGCCCCGGGGCGGGCAGCGCCCGGGCGTTCCCCGTAAGGACGCTCTCCGCGGCGTCCGTCAGAAGGTCAGACCCACCGGAGGAACCCGTTAACTGTCCTCCCACATCTCGTCTTCCCCGCCGCACGTCGATATGAGCTGACGGGACGCGTGACAAGGGCGCGTCGAGATGAGGGGCGCGTGCAGAGGAGACGCCCGCTTCCTGCTTCCCCCCCCCCCCCCTCTGTGTTTTCACTTGGGCACCTTCTGTGGATACTTTATTTTTGGAAATTGAATTGCACTTTGTCAATAGAGCTGCTAACCTTCACATCTGTGCTGGAGCTGGGGAGGGGCGGAGGGGGTGGGGGGGGGGGGGACAGGTTTGTGTGTGTGTGGGAGTGTGTGTGTGCGAGCATGTGTGTGTGCATAAGTGTGTGTATGTGCATAAGTACAAGTGCGTATTTGACAAGGTTAAAGCTGCATTTCCTTCCAGTAGTGATGGTAGTGGTACTGGTAGTACTATAACTGGTAGAAGTAGTCGTAGCGGCAGTAGCATTAATGCTAGTAGGGGTAGTATTATTATTATTAGTAGTAGTATTAGTAGCAACAGCAGTAGTAGTAGTGATCGTCATAGCATTAGTAGTACCGTAATTAGTAGTAATAGTAGTACCAGCAGTAGTGGTAGTTGTAGTAGCAGTAGTAGTATTACCAGCAGTAGTAATATTACCAGCAGTAGCAGTATTACCAGCAGTAGTAGAAGTACCAGCAGTAGTAGTAGTACCAGCAGTAGTAGTAGTACCAGCAGTAGTAGTAGTACCAGCAGTAGCAGTATTACCAGCAGTAGTAGAAGTACCAGCAGTAGTAGTAGTACCAGCAGTAGTAGTATTACCAGCAGTAGTAGTAGTACCAGCAGTAGTAGTATTACCAGCAGTAGTAGCAGTACCAGCAGTAGTGGTAGTACCAGTAGTAGTACCAGCAGTTGTAGTAGTACCAGCAGTGAAGTTGTACTGGAAGTGGTACTGCTCTTATTGGTAGTAGTAGCAGTAGGGAGTCAGGAGCCCTGCTACATCCTACAGTGTGTTTCATCATGTTTCAGCAGGGCCTGTCCATCATCGGTGTGCGGACCCACTGAGTCCTGTAATGGGTGTCGTGAGGTGAGGAGGAGGAACGCCTGTTGTCTATCCCCTGCGACCCGGCGGGTCCCTAATTTGCCATTCATTAAAGGGAAGTTTGAATTAATGACGCATTGTGGCACGGTGCTGTGCGGTAATACGCCGTAAACAAGAGGGAGATATTTATGATGCCGACTGCTGCTTTATCATTAGCCTTTAGCTGCTGCTGCTGAGCACAGGTCAAGAGCATGATGAGAAACACACACACACACACACACACACACACACACACACACACACACACACACACACGCTGAAGACGCATACAAGCTGAATACACAAGCACGATGAACACACAGCACACACACATACTGAGCCCTCACACACATGCTGAACACACACACAAACAGAAACACACACACATCCATATAAATACAGTATATGAAGCTGGTTGTGTGCGGTATGTGACAGCCAGACGGACTATTAAGTATCATTAAAGTATATAAGTAACCAAAGGAGTAAGACCTAACAACACATTAATACATACTATACAATATATGCCTGCTTTTCGGACTCCGCATTCTTCAAACACCCCCTGCATTTCAGAGATCAATCAACGAAATGGGAACCCATAGACATACAACCACCTTGATGGGTTTGAAGTGAACTCAAAAACCGAGCGTGAGCAGATCCTGGCACTCAGCAGGGGATGTTCCTGGGTGGGGGGGCTCTGATGGGTGAGAACACACTGACAGTCTAAATGGAGACGTGTTACTTGACGTGCTCGAGAGATCTCTGGATCAATAGGCCTCTCAAGGAAGTGGATTTTACCCCCATGTGGTAATATATTATTCTCTCGTTTACTCATTCTTGCAAACGTCACGTTTCCAAAGTGACGTGCACTAACTACAGATGCATGTCTTTAACGGGTAAACTAGGGATTTTTCACCCTGAATCAGTTTCCCAAGTATTTTGGGTGTAAGTGACTAATGCGTACAATGATTGTTATAATTGATCCAGTTTTGAACGAGAGCGCATCATCCATTGCAGACCATCTGTGGCAGCAGTGCAACCCTTAGGGCGAACTGTGCCCCAGTTGTGCCTCAGAAAGTGCTTGCTTCTTGCCACTGACGGGCTCAGAAAGGGTCTGACAACATTACGGAAAGGATCATTACAGGGAAATATGACTTTTCCTTGACCTTTCGTATGATCTGCTTAGTTTGTTTTGTGTCCAACAAGTCTCACCCAATGAGAAGTCTCCGTCTGATATCTCTGTCATTACAATCTCATCCCACCTCCCCCCGAATCCCTGAAAGGTCCCATATCACACCAACAGGTACTAGCTGTTTTTTTTTTTTTTTTTTTTTTAAATGGCTTGTTACTGGCTAATCACACTCCCAACCGGGGAAGGGGTAAGGGGTAGAAATGGGATTGGGCCTTAGCTACGCTTTCTGTAGTCCAACTCAACAAACTCTTTTGTTGAGTTGCTTTTCCTTTCCTCACATCTCAACTCGCGTTTCCACTGTTCTTTTCAAGCAACAACTCAAATCTCACGAGATTCCAGAGCAAGATTTCTCATTGACAGACATTTGGTCAGACCCAATACAAACAGACCGGGTCAAGCAAAGGTCAAGAAAGAAGGTTCTCTGCAGGGATCCTTTGCATCACGTGTCAGACACTTATAATAACAATCTGAGCCTTTAAGTGGCAATACATTGACAGCTGCTGTTGCCCCCAAGGGTTTAATACAGCACATAATGGCTAGCAATTATTGTTTTAAGCTGTCGCTCAAAACTGGACACCTTTTTTAAATGACTGTCCGCATTAGTTACTAAAACGAAAAAGGATGTGAGAATAGGGTCCAGTTTTAAAAATCCAGGAGTTATCCTTTAAGGAGCAGGAAGGGGTCAGACCGTACAGAGACAAGGCACTAAAGGTGACTTTATACCAACATGTGTTAGTGTGATTAGCCGTTACAAGCCATTTTGAAAATCAGCCTCTTCTGACACAAGTCATCACAAGTTGGCGTGTCCCCCTAGATGTATGACGGATAGATAAGCAACGTTTGCTACAGTCCACTGGGTAGGCTAGTCTGATCTATCCAGCACGCATCTAGGTGGACACGCCCACTTGTGATGTCAGAAGAGGCAGAATTTCCAAACTGTTGTAACGGCTAATCACACTCACACCTGGTGGTATAATGGCAATGAAAACTGAGGTCCTGACTCTGAGGTCATAAAAGATCCCAGGGTACTTATCGCAATGAGTAGGGGTTTCCCCGGTGTCCTGGCCCAACCAGGCTCATTCGATCTGGCTCCCTAATCATCCTCCTGTATAATTGGCTGACTCATTAATTCCCTCACTCTCCACCTCAAGCTGGTGTGTGGTGAGCGTTCTGGCCCAGATTGGCTAGTGCCGTGCATCACCCAAGTGGGTGCTACACACTGGTGGTGGTTAGTGAGGTTCCCCGTTCCCTGTAAAAGCGTCTTTGAGTGTCTAGAAAAGCGCTATATAAATTCAATCCATTATTATTATTATTATAATATGTCACCTTTAAAGAGCGGTTATAGTTATTCTGCTTATCGCTGTCTACAGACTGTGGACATCTGGGTCTCGAACCAAGATCCTGACCACTACGTGACCACCCTAACCCCTAAACTATCCTATCATAATATGTGATAGTTCTGCATAACGCACTGGTGCATAGATTATTCTAAATGTAACTCATTAAGTCGCCCTTAATGAGTTTAACACTATGTAGGAGTAACTTCCTCAGACACAACACCAACAGCCGCAGCTGATTAAATCCACATTTTAAATGCAAATCAACGCACACACATCTGTCACTATCCACAGTGTGAAATGTGCAAGTATAAGAGTTTTAGCACAGGAAACACACACACACACACACACACACATACACACACACACACACACACACACACACACACACACACACACACACACACACACACACACACACACACACACACACACACACACACACACACACACACACACACACACACACACACACACACACACACTAACACACGCCGTGCAGACAACTCAAAACAAAATTAACCCCTTTTACAAACTCCCACGTGGATGTCTGAGGGCCAGATCTGTACCTGCTCCAGAGGCACCGAATAGTTAATATCATAGCGCGTTTCGACATCAGGGGGCGCCAAAACTCCAAAATGAAGGTTGTTTTTCATAGAGTTGCGGATGACGTCTACCGTGCAATCGCGAAGCAGCGACAATGCACACAATAGACAACGGCTTTTCACAGGGTTGTAGACCAACTGCAGAGACACAAATCTCACATTATATTCGGAACATAAGCTGAGGAAAATTCATATTCTTTTTTTATTGCAGGTGGAAACTGAGCTCCCATTACTCTTTCATGCAACCGCTCAATAAACCAAAAAATATTGAATGTTCTCAGGGACTTCGGACAAGAAAGGACCCTAAACTCTGTGTATTTCTTCTCCATGTATTCTGAAAGCAGCCCTCAGAGGTCAACATTGAATGGAGTGGCAATGAAACCCTCTTTCTGGGGTTTAGATCCGTCCTCGCTCCCTCTTCACAGCACAGAACATTTAAAAGCATGATGCGAAGAGGGTTGCCCTTGATGGGTTTAGATTCTGTGTCGTAAACAGCATTTTCTATTGCGCCGAAATGCGCTTTTTATCAATTAATATCGGTGCAATGTCACGGTGGAGGGGATAGCCTCAAAAGCACAAAGCCTTGTGCTTTTGTAGTGACACTTCCACTCCAACAGCTTTTGTAGTAAATTAACTGTTTTCTCGTTATTCATCAAGTGACTGGATCTTGTAGTTTCAACAGAAGGTGTTTCATCTGATTCCTATGGGTGTGTCTTTAGAAGCTGGGTAGGGTGACACTATGAACTACTTCAGTATTGGTTGCATATTTGCGTTGATTGTTGACAGGCTCACTCATGAAATCTGGATAAAAGTGACTGCTAAATGACAAAAATGTTGTCATTTAGGACCTATTTATCCAACAATTCTTAAGGTGCCGTCATTCTCCACATCACAACAAACTTGCGATGATCCCCAAAACTTTAAAACCAGACCCCATCTTAAAACCCTTCCGGAAGTTTTTGTATCAGGAGGAATCTATTAGGTAATTATATCCCAGACAGCAGCATTGAATGGTTTAAGTGTATTTGTTCACATAGATACCGTATCATCATGTCTGTCTGCGGTATTGTTGTAGGGAACACCTCTGAGCCGATGAACAGATCAGGGAAAACTGTTCATATCAGATAGGCCTACAGAAAAATATTATGACACTTCTTAGCCGTTTTCCTCTTCAGACTATTTCCTGTCTGCAGGCTTTGGCTCATTGGATACAGCAGAAAAAGAAGAAGAAGGAGAAGGAGAGGAAGAAGCAACCGTTTCAGCTGAGAATATTCTTTTGAATCAAATCCCAAAACTCGGGAGTAGGCCTGAATACAGCAACATGTTAAAACCAATGCTGGGCCGGTCGATCTTTCCACTAAAAAAGACAAGATGTTACACACGGCGGACACACAAAGTCTCCACAGAATTGTGAGATCTCGTGAGATTAGACTTGTTGCTTGAAGGGAACAGCGGAAACGGGAGTTGAGAGTTGAAGAGAGGAGGGCCGGAAAGAGTTTGTTGTGTTGGACTACAGAAAGCGTAGCTAAGTGTTACTTAAAGGTCCCATATCACACCAGGTGTGAGTGTGCTTAGCCATTACAAGCCATTTAGAAGCATTGACTCATCTCGGAGAAGTTCTCAAACGCTGATTTTTTTTATACAGTTGCATTTAGTGTCTTATCTCATTTATATCTCCAGATAAATCATTGAGGTCTGGATCTTGGTGACCTCATAGCTGGTCTATGGGCTTGACCCTGAGAGCAATACAATAACAAAAAAAACATTATACTCTCAGGTCCATTTATTTTTTCTTTCCCTCTCTCCCCGTAACAAACTCCTACATAAGGAAGAATTAGTGGGGTGCCGTGCGAACGGATGCGGACTCGCGTCTTGCCTGCTCAGAGCATTACTCGGCCTACCGGTGAGACGCTGTCAGACTCGCTGCTGGAAGGCGACAAGTTAGCGATCGGCGCGGCCTCACGCACACACACCCGGAGACACCATTTATATTACCCACAAACGTGTTGCGCGTCGCACAGAGATGGTTCGACACGTCGGGTCTCTTAGTCCTGTATCCTAATCATCACCACGTCAGCCATCCCGAATCCGTCTTCGAATACATTATTTAAATATAAATAATTAGAAGGCGCTGTGTGAGACAAAAAAAAATAAAGAAAGCGGTCTCAGCAGACGGCTAAGAAGTTGAACCTCAAACTTTTGAGAGTACGAGCGCTAATGACATGATGTGTCATCGTGAGGCTCTCCACCCCGACGCCTGGATATATGTTTCTCATAATATCTGTATCCATTTCAGAAAAAACTCCAGCCGGCGAGAGAGTGAGAGGCTAATGGAGCTAGCTCAAATATCTTTTTATTTCTTGTTTGTAGAAGTACATTAGCCCACCTCTGAATAGAATAAAATGTCTTTACACAAACACACAGAGGAGATCTTGCGATCGCATTAGCCGTTTCTCGTAATTCAACTCTCGCTCGGTGCATTTCGAGGAAAAAAGAACAAGCGTGAAAGCAAGAAGAAGCTGAGAGAGCAGACGTCAGCCGGCTCTCCCCTCTCCCCCTTCCTCATAAAACATAAGTTCTCCTCGCGTCTTCTACCGTTCCTTCCCCGTCTCCGGAAGCGTTGTTCGTGTCTGCTCAGCTCTGCCCCATATGTCCTGCCAGACAAAAGGGCAGTTTGGTTTATTCAGAGAGGAACAGAAAATGACAGTTCGCTGTAATGTATCGAAGCTGTACAGGATGACACAGCGTGTGGTGTGTGTGTGTGTGTGTGTGTGTGTGTGTGGTATTGTCGAAGCGAAGCAGGGTTTTATTTCTTTATAGAGGACGGGTCTGATCCTCTCCTGCTATAGACCCAGACCCCCTGAGACTGCGCCGTCCGGACCAACACAGCTTTAAGTCGGAAACAAAATGTACTTTTTTAAGAAGGAGCGTCCACAGCATGGAGGATATTGGTGGATACAGCGACACACATCCACACATGCCCACACACCTTTACGTCTACAGACAATGAACTGTGAATCCAATTATATTTTCTGGAGATGATATCAGGTGGGAGGGGAAACATGACTAACGAGCGAGGGGTGGGGGGGTGTAAGTGGAACCCACCTGAACAGGTAAGGCATACCCCGACTGTGACCTTTAGAGACAGGGACATGACCTTACTGTCTTGCTCCCCCCCCCCCTCACATCCCTGCATTATCACAAATGTCAAGTTATTCAAATCACCACGGCCATTTGCTTGTTGACGAGGTGTGGTGTCACAAATGGGAAAGCAGATTGCAAAGCTCAGTTTGCAGTGTCCAGTGTTGTCCCGTTGTTAATCCTGTGATTTAATAGAAAAGTATAATGGACACCTTGGCTATTTAGATGGCATTTCAAGTCTTAGATGATGGGTCCAATAATATAGGCAGACTCCGAACTTAAACCATCCTTCTGTGCGATGCAGGAGAGGAAGAAGCTTATAATAACATTTACATATCAATAGATTGACAGGTAAATAAGTCATTCTTTAATCATGCATACTCTATGGCAGCCGAACCCTAATTAACCTTGGAAGAAAAATCAGATATTTAAAATTCTCTGGGTCTTGGGAGTCGTCCAATGTGATCAGATTTTCCTTCGGTTTCTCTTACTTATTCAAGGGATAAATAATTAGCTCTCCATCTACTTGTTTCTGGCGTACTTCTACTCGTGTTATTACACTTCATCCCATGTTATTCCACCTCATCTACAAGTAAAGCCCGACAAATAGTTTCTCCAACCAGAGTGGAATTAGAAAACTCACTGATGGATCACCGAGGCGTTCAAAACATGGACCACGTGCGGGCAATTATCGTAATGGGTACAAGACTAGACACAGCGCCATATTAACCTCCGAACACGCGCTGACATGATTATGTTGATGGAGTAGCCGCCCCCCCCCCCCCCCCCCCCCCCCCCCCGCTGCCCCCCTCCCTCCCAGACAACCGCAAGCTACACATTAACCCCCGCAACCATTGTTGTTGTTGTCGTTTCTGTCGCGTGTTTTGGCTAGCAGCTCCGCGGCATAACGGATAATAGCATTACGCCCGTTCTGGCTCCCGCCGGTGTTTGCTTTACCGCCGTGCTGTGCGTTCGCCAGCGATGGCTTCCATCCATCGCGTCGCACCGGCGGCTGAGCGGCAGACTCGGGAGAGCGAGGAGCGGCGCGGCGGGGAAGCCCAGGGTAATCATTTGCATTTGTTTTTTATTGCGATCATTACGAGTCCCCCCCCCCCCCCCCCCCCCCCACACACACACACACACCCCTTGCAGCAGGTGGGTGGGGTTCTGACAGGGGCCCGCTAGCCGGGGCCTCGGTGACAGAAGCCATGTTTTATCAGGGAGCCAGGGGAGCCGCGCCGCGGCTAGGAGCTGGCGGAGGAGGGACCGCCGCGCATTGAGGCTGCTGCTGTGAAACACAGAGAGTGAAACAACCAGGGGAGAAACAGGTCGTCCTGGTCTTGCCAAGAACAAGTGGAAACAGACATATTTGAAATACTCATACTTGAGTCATTTAGTTTCTGTCCAAAGTGCGTGGAGGAAGCGAGGCCGGGAAGGTGTTTCTTTATTTGGAGGGCACTTGGATGCCTGCGGGTAGACTGTGGACATTGGGGATCGAACCCAGTTCCTTGAGGCAGTTAGTAGAACACTTTCATACCACAACACCCCTAGTACTTGCAGTGCTAAAAGAGTGAGAGAGAATAGACAGACTTTAATAAGCATTAAACCGAATGAGAACACCTTATAAATCCGATCAGTAATCTTTCAGTCATATGTGCTTTATATACTGGTGTTTACTCTTGTGGGGGTCCCTGTAGACGGTCTCCTCCAGCCCAGGGTCCAGGGGACAATCTGGCTTGGAGTCGGATAGATTAGAGCTTTTTTAATACTCAATCACAAACTACAGATGGTGTCACTGTATTTCTGTTTGGTTGTGTTTGTGTGTGTGTGGCTCTCCCTCTCGCTCTCTCTCGCTCTCTCTCTCTCGCTCTCTCTCTCTCTCGCTCTCTCTCTCTCGCTCTCTCTCTCTCGCTCTCGCTGTCTCTCGCTCTCTCTCGTGCCCCCGCACTCTTTGTATGATTTAGTGCGTGTGTGTGTATATTCGACAGCATGTGTGTGCAGACATGATTTTCAGTGTTTATCTTACTGTGAATGATTGCGTTAGTGTGTGTGTGTGTGTGTGTGTGTGTGTGTGTGAGCGTGTGTTAGGGGCTTAGTAAACCACAGATTAGTGAGGACCAACTCTCGCACCAGTACAAGACATTGTGTGTCTGGAGAGACCAGCCCCCCCGGGGAAAAGCTGAGCACAGGGGGTCGAAAGAAAGAAAGAAAGTAAGAAAGGGAAAGAGGAAGAAAGAAAGAGAAAGAATGGGAAAGGGAAACAGAGAGAGAAAGAAAGAGAAAGAATGGGAAAGGGAAACAGAGAGAGAAAGAAAGAAAGAAAGCGATCAAGCATTCAGAGACCAGGGGTCCCCACTTTGGCCTCTGAGGTCCCCACTTTGAGCAGGTGAGTCCTGATGTGTGTTTGTGTATTCAGTGTGTGTGTGTGTGTGCGTGTGTTTGGTGGTGCTCCAGCGGTGAGCTCCATGCCTGAGCAGGGGGTGGCAGAGATCACAGCCCTTTGTCCTTCAGTACCTGGGGAGGGGTCTTGTGGGTGAGCGCCAGGCGAGGCGCTGCATCAAAAGCCCCTCTTACCCGGCCGTATCAGCACGCTGAGGAAACTCCATCAAACATGAATATTCACCAGACCACCCCCACCTCACCCCCTCCCTGCCTCTCCCCAGCTGTCCCTCCACAGAGAGAGAGACTTTGAACACCGCTTAATTAATGATCGTTTTCTAGTGTGCATTTCTTCTGTAGTCAACAATGAAACCCGCCCAAAAAAGTACAGATGGCTATTTAATTACATTCGCTAATGTAATTTCACAATTATTTAAGCTAAACCACAGAGAGAGAGACAGAGAGACAGAGCGGGAGAGAAAGGGAGTCAGAGGGTGAGCGAGAAGGGAGAGAGAGATTTGTTGTACATGTAAATACACAGAAAACGTGTTTGTTGTTTGTTTTGATCGTTAATCAAAATGAAAGTGTCTCAGCTCGAGTGGTCGCTCATATTCTCAATTAGACGTTGGTTCACCAACACCAGCTGATTAATTTTTTCATGCTCTAGAGCAGTGGTTCCCAAACTTTTTGTGCCCAAGGCACACCAAAGGACAAATAAAAATTTCAAGGCACACCTATTGTGCAAAATAGCCTTATAACACGTGTTATCACTAATATCATCTGTTTATCTGTTAAGTTTATAATTATTTACTAATGCCAAATAAGATGTGACAAAGACAACTATTCTACTCATGAAATATTTATAAAAAAATACTTCACAAAAATATTTAAACTTGATCAAATTGGGCTTAATCAAACACACCCATTTCAACCAGACAGGTGAGGCAAATGAAACAGAAATTCAGCAGAGAACTGTCCATGAGAAAGCTGCATGGTCCTGAGTCTGACCCACAAATTATAACTAACATTTAGAATCAGGCTTTTTTTGTAAATATTCTGCCTACAAATAACAAATCAGTGGGAAACATGTGCCTGTCGGGGCGCACAGATTTTTTTAATCCTTGATGGCACGGAGGAGAGGGCCACTCGCAAGTCCTGCTCAACAGAGAGCCGTGACCTGGTCTTGTTCTTCATGTAAACAAGTGTGTCTCTCTCACAAGGTAGGTGGTGGGGAAATGAAGAAGTTGGTCGATAGTGTGGTGGGAGATGGTTGGATATTCTGATGCACAAGCCAACCAAAACTGATCGAGTGTGAGCTCACTAAATTTCAGTTTCAGCGTGCGATCCGCACGGAGCTCTGCGCTCTCCTCTCTCTCCTTCATAGTGAGCTTCTCGTTTGAGGACTCGGACTCCTGGTTGAATGGGTCTCGGATCCAGTCATTGTCCTCGATGTCCGCCACACGTGGAAAATAGCGCTCAAACCTCTCTTTTAAGGTCTGAAGGTGTTCGGCATATATAGCGCGCTTACTGGCTGCCTGTGGCGCAGCTGCATGGAGCCCTGTTCCAAAGCAACTGCGCGAACAGCGAAATGTGGGATCCTCTTTGAGGATTTTTTAAATAGTTTTTAGATAAAGAGTTTAGCTCTGTATTATGGAATGAGTACATTCAAAGTAGTATATAGTAAATTAAAATAATTATTTTTGTATTGTTGTATACTATATTGCAGTAGGCTATGGTTGTCACAAAATCCCACGGCACACTTGGACTTGCCTCACGGCACACCAGTGTGCCGCGGCACACAGTTTGGGAACCACTGCTCTAGAGAGAGAGAGAGAGAGAGGGGGGGGGGGGGGCAAATCTAATCCACCATATTCTCCCATCTCCGAGGTTTAGCCATCTCCTGCTCCACGTGGTAGCTGGGAGTCGTAGCGTGGGGTAGCTGGGAGTCATAGCGCAGGGTAGTTGGGGGTCGTAGGGTGGTGTAAATGGGGGTCATAGCGCGGGGTAGCTGGGGTCGTAGCGCGGGGTAGCTGGGGGCCGTAGCGCGGGGTAGCTGGGGTCGTAGCGCGGGGTAGCTGGGGGCCGTAGCGCGGGGTAGCTGGGGTCGTAGCGCGGGGTAGCTGGGGGCCGTAGCGCGGGGTAGCTGGGGGTCGTAGCGCGGGGTAGCTGGGGGTCGTAGCGCGGGGTAGCTGGGAGTCATGGCGCGGGGTAGCTGGGGGCCGTAGCGCGGGGTAGCTGGGGGCCGTAGCGCGGGGTAGCTGGGAGTCGTAGTGGGCCGCAGGGATCACACGGGGCGGGTCTGGCTTCTAGTTTATGATGCGTCTTAACTCAATCTCAACGGCTTCTGAAGAGCCAGCTCTTCCGCGAACATCTGAACTGATGGATGTGGACTTTGTTGTGTTCTACTCTTGTTGTCTTGTCGAATTGAATTGGATGTTGCGGATAGGAAGCACTTTGTTGAGATGAATGATCTGTGTCTCTGAGATGAGGCTATTATGCACTGATAAAATTACTGCCAGTAAACTAGTTGTTAAGCTTTCGACGCTGCACTCTGTCCTGTTTATTCCGTAGAAACTTTGTTGGGCAGCAGTTGATATTTCTTTCTGAAGTTATTGCAATTTTTGATTTTAAGACTTGGATCGTTTTTTCATGCCGAGCTGGGGAGAGTGGGGTTTGTGACAGGGGTGTTTGCTGTGATGACGGTGGTGGTGTTTGCTGTGGTGATGGTGGTATTTGCTGTGATGATGGTGTTGGTGGTGGGGATGATGATGGTTTGGGGGGGGGTGGGTGTTTGCAGCTGTGGTGATTAAAGAGGGGGAGGTGGGGGTGGTGGTGGGGTTGGTGGGGTTGGTGGGCATGAGGACGGCAGAGGAGGAAGTGGTGTTTGTGGCTGTGGTGATGATGGTGGAGAAGGTGATGGTATCGGCGGGGGTGGAGGATAAGTACCAGCCTCTTGCCTGATGCTATTCAGCAGAGCTTGTTGTTTCGGTGGTGGTGGAGGTGATGGAGGAGGAGGAGGAGGAGGCGGAGGTGTTAGTGTCCAATGATCCCGGGCAGAGTTGGGTGTTTAGTTGGGGGTTGTTAAAGTGCCTGTATGCCGTATTGATTTTTCGCGTAGCATATTCTAGTGCATCAATTGAAAGTGTTACCATCGATTATGATATCCGCTCGCACCTGACGATTAAAGCAAATAAAACCATCCAGAGGACTGGACGTGCGGTTAGGTGTACGGTTTCTTTTATCGACTCCATTTCCCCTCGCCCTGATCAAATCTTCTCCACCTCCTGTATCACAACGTCTTTCTGTATTGATGGACTCGACGTTATCTAATCTGCGCGTGATGACGTTAGGGTGAGGCTCTGCGGTGGTGCGTCGGACCATTTCCCAGAGTCGCGCCGAGACGCTGCGTCCTGTCGAGGGCGGGGGGGGGGGGGACAAAAGCGCCGCCGCCGCCGCCCAAAGCCCTTCCCAAAGCGGTTATCTGCTCAGCCGTTTTGTTGTTGCTCGGCGGATCAAAGCGACCAGTGTACTTTGTTCAACGTTTATTCATGACCCCCTGCTGTGGCGCCATCGGTCGTCGCACAACACACACACGCACACACGTACACAACGCGCAACGCTTTTGAAAAATAACTATTCTTTATTCCGTTACATTGTTTGCTTGTCCGGGGGGGGTCACGCGGTCGTTAGGTGGAGATGAAACGATCCTCCATGGCGGTGACGTGAGCGGAGGGGGGGCAGCCCCCCCCCCCCACCGGGCAGCGCCGGGACGAACCGGGCCCCCAGCCCGCATGCCACAAACCACGGCTCCCCGACCACTCATTACGGAGGACAGTCGCTCGCCTCCATCTCATCGTCCTCGCTCAACCGCTTGGCTGGCACACACACACACACACACACACACACACACACACACACACACACACACACACACACACACACACACACACACACACAGGTAAATGTGTGTGGTTTCCACCAGATGGTGATGGCTGTTAAGTGCTGACTTACTGCCTCCTAATTGTAGCGCTACCCCCAGTGATGCCTCATTAAAAGCCCAGTCTGGACTCTCTATGCAGATTGTTTAAAGAATGATTTTCATATGATCTGGGCTTGTGGGATCAGGTCGCAATAGTTTGTCGGTTCTTCCCTCAGGAGCTGCACACATTCTCTCCCTCTTAGTATATCTGTTTCTGTCCCTGCTCCTTTCTCTTCCTCTCTCTTCGTCCAGGCGTCAGAAAAGCATGCATGGTAGACATCATCCCCGGAGATGGAAACAGTGGCTAACCTCAGGCCATCTGCTCCCTCAGATCAGAGGAAAGGTCTACCGGTATTCAGGTCAGGCCTGCCAAGCTAGTTTAGATTTTAGTGTCTGAAACTGAGAGAAATGCCTTGGGTTCAAACTATAACAGAACCATGTACTGTTCATACCTATTCCTTCACCTCATGTCCTGGTGGGGAACAGTAAGGATAGCATGTCTTCGTTGGGAAGGGGAGAGGAGTACTTCACCTTGTTCTCCATAGACCTACGTCTTTGAGTGTTTCTGTGTGATCCTCCCCTCGCGTGGTGGTGGGGGGTGGGGCGTCTCCCTGGTGGAGCGGTGGCTTGGTTGGGGTACATTCCAGACATTTCCCCCTGGTCGGTTTTCCAGTGGTTAGACGTGCAACACTGCTCCTTCTGCTGCACACAGCAGCACCTGAAGTGGAGCTCCAGACTCTAGGGGTGCACTCACACTAGGCCATCTGGCCGTGGCCGTGGCCGTTTTCACACCTAACCGTCGCTCAAATCCTGCCAGTGTGAGTGTGGCCAAGTCTGGCCAGCCAGGCCAATTTGGCCACTTGGGAGAGGTGTGCTGCGACGGTACGGGCCGCTACGGTACAGCTAATGAGCCGACACGCTCACACGCACGGCTTAGCGCAACCTGAGCTGGATGACGTATAGTCCGATGCGACGATCACGGGACATAACTTGATAATAACTTGATAAAACTTCATAATAAAGGCGACGAGCCTTCTTTCCATTAAACGGTAAACATATATCCAAATAAGCAACACACTTCAGCAAAGTGTGAACTGTGTTCTCTGTGTTGTTGTCCACTGTTGTTGGAACTCTGACTGGCAGCAGACTTTATTACGTCCATGCAGCAGACGCTTGGTGAGACGGTTACTTACGACGAGATGACGTATGTACAGAGCCTACCGTGGCCAGGCCACAGTTGCGACGGCAAACGGCCACGGCCGGATGGCCTAGTGTGAGTGCAGGCCAGAGAACAATGGGGCCATTTGAGCACGGTTAGGTGTGAAAACGGCCAACGGCCACGGCCAGATGGCCTAGTGTGAGTGCACCCTAGGAGTCGGTCCTATGGAGACAACAGGTTGAACTAGAAAATGCATTTCCTGCAGAATATGCGGTGAGTGCTGTAGTACAAAGTAAAGGTTGAAAATGATTTTTAATAAAAGCCACATAGATTAAGACATAAAGAAATGTCAAATGGCTTAAATCAAGTGAAGGGATTTGAACAAAAGTTCAAAAGTCTAAATGGAGTAAACAATGTAAACATGCACACCATTTAAGAAAATGTAAAAACATGAAACAGCTAAAAGGAAGCCGGAAAGATCTAAAACTGTGATTCTGAAGAAAACATAAATGATATCGAAATTCCGTTAGATATTATTGAAGATACAAGTGTGTAGATTTGTTGAATGGGTTTGAAAGAAGATAAACGGTTGAAATTGATTTAGGTTACGTCTTCAACAGTTGAAGTAGCAACTGCTCCGCCGTCCTC
This sequence comes from Gadus chalcogrammus, assembly GCF_026213295.1. NCBI lineage: Eukaryota > Metazoa > Chordata > Actinopteri > Gadiformes > Gadidae > Gadus > Gadus chalcogrammus. Next base: position 22,393,507 of record NC_079431.1, read on the forward strand.
CCTTTGACTCCCATGTTAAAATAAAGATAGCATTTTAATAGTAGAATATCTTAAAAATATCTGAAAATCTGAAAAGAAACGCGTGATTCCAAGCTATTCTGAATATTAAAAAATTTGAATGGAGTCTATAGGTCCCAAAATTTGTAGAGAATTAGTAAGAAAGAAAGAAAGAAAGAAAGAAAGAAAGAAGAAACTGAAGAACAATAGTTGAGCGCTGCATGCAGCAGTCACCTAACAAGGAGTGTAGCCGTCTGGGGCCTACACTGATGTTTCACAGTCTTGTTGGAGAGACCTGCCAACCAGTTTGCAGGTGATATTTGGATGTCCCATTCATTTATTTTCAGAGAATCCGTAGGTTGGTTCTTTGCACCGTCTGCCTTAAATGAGCCAACAGGTGTGGTTTGTCATTCCTCAGCTGACCAATGGCTGCCAGAGACATAAACTAATGGGGATCAACTGGGCAGCACAACTATTTATTGGCGGGGATTTAATTCACCAACACCAACACATGCTTTCAGCTTTGTGAATGAATGGAATAGAGCACAGCCCTGGGGATTACCAATCTCCTTGATTTAAAAGAACCTCTAATGAGGACTCAGTACTCATGAGGAACAGTACAGCTTTTTATTATGTTTTCTGCCAATAAGGCAACTGATGTGTACTGCATCCAATGAGGAAATATCAATACCGGGTATAGACCTGCAAGGGACGTGCATTCAATCAAGACTGCAGCCAAGTTATATTGTTAGTGAGAAATATGAATGGATGTTATCCTTGAACTCGCCAAAAAAGTTTCTCGCGAGCGTAGGGGCACTTTAAACAGCCTGGCAACACTACAATGACTTCTGGAGGCCATCTGCCTCTGCAAGCTATTCTATCTCTCCAGTCATGTTGCCTGCTAGCAAACTGCTCAGGGTGGCAAGTGTTGACATACATCAATGACCAAAGGGATCATAATGCCCTACTTCTCGAATAGCCCATTCTGAATCTAACTTCTGCTACATTTCAGCAGTAACATGCCAAGTCATTCACAGGGATGGACACACAAAGGTGGTAGTGGCCGAATTGGGCCGATGTAAGGATGCTCGGGGATAGAGAGAGGCGACAGCGAGAAGGTGCAGTTGTATTGGGGGAGATTCAGTCTCCTCATTGAAGTGGGCCAGTCGGCATGTTTTTGAGAGCAGCACCTTCCCCCGGCGTGGAGCAGGGCCCTACCCTGGGAGAAAACAGTGGCCCGGCCCGGCCAGGCACAGGGCCACTGTGCTGCAAACCAGGCTCAGCGGAATCCTTTAGCCCGTAAGGTCCTTTACATCAAGGAGGACAAAAGAGAGTCCTAGGATTGTCCAGTCATAAGGGTGTTGCTCTACCAGTCTAAAAGGTTCTGGGTTCGAGCTCCATGGTGTCTACAGTCTACATGTCAAATAAACACTTTTGGATGAAAGCGTCTGCTGATGAATGTCAACATGGATTTCATGGAGCGACAGAAAGGGGGTTTGTGTACTTCTATGCCTGGATAAATGTTTAAAAGCCAACACTAGAGGAAAGAGCCTTCAGAGTCCAGTGATCATGGGGCCCTGGCCCACTGAGGTGTGGGGTGCACTGGTGGTAGGGCTGCAGGATATATCGGCTATGTACGATATATCGATATAATTTCCAAGGGGATACAAGATTTGACAATATCGTTTATATCGATATAAGCGTTAAAATGGTCAGTTTCCCCCTCAAGCTTCTGTGTTTGCCTTGGAGACTGTGAGCGCGACCGCGACCCCTCCCACTCTGTCGTTCCGAACGTGCCGTGTGCAAAGACGCGTCTTTCCCGCCCCCACCACCACCCCCTCACAACAAATCAAGCATGGAGGATCCCAATAAAAAAAACGAGACGGCGGAGCGAGACGACATTGTTTCTAAAGGAGAAACAACGGCTTCCATCATATGGAAATGGTTTTGGTTTTAAAAAGAAAGATGAGCAGCAGCTGCAGGTCATCTGTAGCGAATGCAACAAAACAGTTGCGTCCAAAAGTGGAAGCACGACCAATCTTTTCCACCATTTGCAGCAGCGGCACAAAGTGCAATACGAGGAATGGGGTGAACTCCGTGACTGTGCTGCTACTGCTGCATCACCGACCGCGAAAGCATCTTCTGCGGCTGCCCCAAAACAATGTCTATTGCAAGAATCCTTCACTCGTGGTGAGCCATATGACAAGAAAACCGCAAAGTGGCGTGAGATCACTAAAGCGGTAGCCTACCACATTGCAAAAGACATGGTCCCGGTCGCAACGGTCGCCCAGGATGGTTTCAAAAAGTTGCTCCGAACAATGGACCCAAGGTACAATTTGCCAAATCGAAACTATTTCTCTGAAGAAGTGCTGCCAGAGATGTACACCACTCTCAGGCAAAAGCTGACAGCCCGGCTCGCAACAGTAAAATATGTTGCGGTCACTACCGACATGTGGTCCAGTAGGACCTGCGAGCCGTATATGTCATTGATAGTTCATTTCAATCGAGGACTGGAGAATGGAGTCGGCGTGCCTCCAAACCAGCTACTTTCCCTCAAGATCACACCGGAGAGCACATCGCTGAAGCCCTGCAGGATGCCCTCTCAAGCTGGAAGCTGGAGGAAAAGCGGCTGGTGGCCATAACCACCGACAACGGGAGCAACGTTGTTAAAGCGGCCCAACTGCTAAAATGGCTGAGGATGCAATGCTTTGGTCACCGACTTCATTTGGCCATTGGTGAGTACAATGGCAAAGTAATAGTATACAGGGAAGAGAAAATGTGTGCATGCTTTAAAACGGTTGTTTGCCATAACAACTTTTTCACACAGTTAAATGGTGTTTGAAATTTGACATATCTAAATCAGACACCTCCCTCTTAAACACAGGTGATCTTCCTTTTTTAGATAATAAAAATCAAAGAAGAATTAAAAAAAAATTATTTAAAATGTTTTCTTTTAAAGAACATGAACACAACAACTGAAAAAGTGAATACAAAAAACAAAATTAAATACACGGCGTACTCTACTTAACAGGTTTCTAAGACATGTTTAAATTAAAAGGTTAAATGAAAAAGTCAATGATTTAAAATATTTAACAATTTTATTTCAGGACATGGCATGGATGATCACCGCATCACAAGGTGCATTGCGCTGTGCAAGAAAATGGTCAGCAGCTTTCCTATAGCTGGAAACGAGGAGAGAATTGGCTGAGGTGCAGATTCAGCTGGGTCTACCGACTCACCAGCTCATCACAGAGTCAGCCACACGTTGGGGATCGAGACAGCAGATGATCAGCAGGGTCCTGGAGCAAGAGGCAGCCCTCTCCAAAGTCCTGTTTGCTGACAAGAAGTCGAGACATCTTGTCCTTAACTGGCAGGACTAGAGGTCCTGCAGGCAGTTCAGAAAGTCCTGAAGCCCCTTCATGACTTCACAGACGCTCTCTCCGGTGAAGAGTATGTCACCCCTCTCCTACTTCAGGCCTGTGCTACACCTCTTCAACTCAAGTCTCCTAATACGGGAAGAGGATGATAGTGAGCTGTGTAGGTCGATCAAGACCAGAATCTTGGATTACCTTAATGCCAAGTATGCTGACCCAGACACAAGTGACCTTTTGGATATGGCATCACTTGCGGATCCACGTTTCAGGGTCCAATACATCCCAGGTGAAAGAGTTGAGGCACTGAAACACAGAGCTGTGTTGGAGGTGGAGGCCTTGCAGGATGATTTAGGCGGCGGTAAGCCGGACCCGGCTGGCCCTGTGCCAGAGGAACCAGGAATGCCACCACCATCCACAAAGACGAATTCACTGGCCAGCTCTTCAAGCAGAGCACAGCCACCAACACCAGGCTGACACAGAGGGAGGCGATTGAAAGTGAGCTACTTACAGTCAGCCATCATCGACCACGACACAGATCCTCTCCAATGGTGGAAGATGCATGCCGATATTTTTCCAGCACTGAGCCTCCTGGCAAAAAAGTACCTTTGCGCACCAGCAACCAGTTCCCCTTCTGAAAGGGTTTTCAGTTGCAGCTGCAACATTGTCAACTGTCACAGGGCATCCCTGAAGCCTGAGGCGGTTGATAGACTAGTTTTCCTTGCACAAAACCTGTAAAATACAGGAGCACTGCATATGAGAAAAGGTTTTTTGCCTGTTCTGTTGGTAATTTTGTTCTGTTTACATTCTTGTTCTTTGCAACAGCTGTAGAAGAAGAAAAATCTTAACCCTTTTCATTCAATTAAAACTATTTAATATATTTGTTATTTCACACAATGTTAGATGTTGGCACCACATAATTTGTCAAAGAGATTTAAAGATTTTATTTATTTTGTTAAGAAGCATAAAAACTGTTCTCTTCATGTGTTCATGTGTTCATTCAATGTACCTTTTTGCACTTGGCACATGTGCCAGCCAGAGTTCCATGTTCCATTCTGGTGAAAATGACTATACAAATCACATGTTGATATATGTTGCAGTCATACTGATCTGTGTTTTATTAAAGTGCTTGCAACGTCTCACATGTGGCTTTTGACTAAAAAAAAAAACATCTAACCCACTCTATAGAAAATATCGAGATATATATCGTATATCGCCATTCAGCCAAAAAATATCGGGATATCATATTTTGCCCATATCGTGCAGCCCTAACTGGTGGCACTGCAGTAGTAGAGGAACAAGTCCAAGTCCACCTGGTCCCAGGTGGACTTGGATCAGTGAACTTCCTGGTCACACACAGAATCAGTCATGTGACTTTGGAAAAAAAAGGCAAAGCAAGATCATCGCTGAAGACTAGGGATGCATCGAAATGAAAAAGTCTTGGCCGAAACCAAAAACCGAAAATGAGGAAACCAAGGCCGAAAACCGAAAACATTTTGTTAGTTAAAGCACAATGAAATGGTTAATTCATTTTGAAATTGTTAATTCGAAATAATATTTAGGTATTTTTGTCATCTGCACGTATTATTGAATCGATATCGAAGCATTGGATCAATATCGAATCGAATCATGACCTGAAGACTCAAGCCAAGAAAGCAACAACGAGAACAGCTTATTTGACGGATGATTGGCTCTATAAGAAATTAGCTTTGACAAAACATCCATCCTGAAATATGTATGGCAGACAAAGACAAAGGGGACACTGCTATCATAACGAATCACACATCCCCTCTCTACAGCACCTGAAGAGATGCTCTACCCCTCCAAACTCAAGGTTACCTAGGAGACGCCCATCCAACCAGCTGTTCGTATCCTCATTACGGTCACAAACAGCAACACACTACCCATGAGGGCAGCAAACACATCACTCCCTTTCCCCCCCGTTTCACTCACAAACCTGTCGGCAATGATCCACAGGGACAGAGCCATACTTAATCAAACAAGCACTCCACGCCATTGATTGATCGAAGCCTCCTCAATAAAACAGCAGAACATCCCTGTAGTAACACCAGGAATGAGCACTGCAGCATTCATTCATGGTGTGTGTGTTGTGTGTGTGTGTGTGTGTGTGTGTGTGTGGTGTGTGTGTGTGTGTGTGTGTGTGTGTGTGTGTGTGTGTGTGTGTGTGCATATAAAATGCATTGCAGCATTTAATAAAAAAAATATTAATAAGACTACTATCTCAATCCGACAAGGGGTCCCTGGGCTAAGCGGTGGTCAACCTGGCCTAGGGCACTGTTTAGATCGAAATGGAAATAAAAACATCACTGACAACTAGGGGTGTGACACTCAGCTCACGAGACGAGACGAGACACGATATTCGTTTCACGAGAACGAGACGAGACGAGATTTTTAGAAAACTACAATGAAAAAAATATATGACTGGACCAACAGACTTTTATTTAACCCAGTTGCACATGCATTTTTGAAATGTTTTGGACGTACTCTTTACATGCATGAAATTTAAACTAAAACAAAAATTTTAAAAGTTGAAGTAAAATAAATTAAATTAAATAATTCTCTTTTTTCAAGTGCAAACAATATTATGTGCAAAACCAATGAAAGTTCTACTCCGTCAATACAGAGGTGCAAATAGTGCAAACAGAGTCTGACCAAGTATGGTCACTGACAACTTGGTATTGTCCGTCTTATCACTGTACTGGCCATTTATCATTTCCCGCCGGGTAACCCAAAATGCTGCCAAACAATGATTTAAAAGTGGCGGGGGGCATCTTCGACGGTATACGGGTATTTTCTGACGTCATTCTGGACGTAGCAAAGGCGCATTACTGCCCCTACAGGCCACAAATAGAAGTTTGGATAGCTCACAAATCTCGCGAGATTTTTAACCCGACGGGTATATCGTCGAGTTTAATCTCGCGAGATCTCGTGGCACGAGATCTCGTCATCACACCCCTACTGACAACATGTAATGTTATCATGGCGTCACTTCAGAGTGGAAAATCTGCTTCAACTAAACTATTTGAAAATGTGACACTTGCCTAAGTGATTCAAACGCACACCCGCCACCTTCAGAGCCCTGCCAGCAAGCGGGTGATTCTGTTGGCTCCACACACTTATATAAGCAGTGGAAAGAACATAGTTGAGAGATCTCATTCCCACCCTGAAACCCTTTAATTATTAATTTGGGTCCTATAGGGAGGTGGTTGAGGTCTACTATAAAGAATGCTGCTTAGTCCCCAGGGCAGAGAGCAGGAGGACGGGATGTTTGAAATGGCCCCGAATACGGACTAAAAAGTTGGGCTCCATTATCAAATCCACAAGCAAATACAAATAGCTCAGTGGTTTGGTGTGCAATGTGATGCATAAGAACAGCAGTCAGAGTAGAACACACACACACACACACACACACACACACACACACACACACACACACACACACACACACACACACACACACACACACACACACACACACACACCACACACACACACACACACACAGGACAAAATCTGAAGCCCAATCTGCTCTTAGGCACACCCTTAAAATATTTATAACCCTTAGTCTTATACCACAGCAGGGATAAAACATCACTAGCTTGGTAATTTACAGTCTGCATTCCAGCCATGGCCATCAGCCTCGGCGGTCCTGTTGAACAGAGCTCCTGTCCAACACGACTTACTGTAAGGACCCTATTACAAGGGCAACTTGATGGTCATAGTCCATTCCCCCTGATGACCCAAGCAGCCTGAAGCCCTAAATCCTCCAGCCCTCATTATGGCGGCTGAGTGTGCTAAAACAACACCCCTCCTTGATCCCGCTGCTCGTCCCATTCACCCATAAGCTGAACAATGTGCGACATTACCCATGGGTAAGCTGCTGGGGGAGGGGGTGGACGTTCCTCTCCTCAGAGGCTGTGGTCGGTCAGCCACCCCCACAGTGACTCAGGCCTTATGATCCTTCTGGAGCGAGGGCTATTCACCACCACGGAGCCCAGGACTTCCTGTAGCGCTGTGAAGCCACCCACACATCCACAAGGAGGGGTTTATTTAGTGTTAGACAGAGACGACTAACGATGTGTACACTAGAGATCTGGGCCTGGTTGCCCGAAACCTTCTTAAAGCCTTCTTAACGCTAAATCATTCGTAACCTCTACTTCAAGTTCTACCTTAACATCTCGCTTCCCGAAACATTCTTTGCTACGAATCTCTTACGTACGTCGTTCGCTGGTAAGAATGGTCTGAAGCGCTCATAGAACCTTCTTAGCTCTACCATAGTGATGGTTCAGCTTTTGACACTAGTCGCCGCCACTGTACCTTTAGAATCCCTGCCACATTGGCAGTGTTGTGTTTCACCAATGGGTTCAAGTCAATCATGAAGAAAATAATTGCTGGAAACACACAAGCACAAAATAAAAAGATAGACATCCAGGATAGCAGTGTTATGAGAGTAGCGTATGTGTGTGTGCGAGAATTGCAGTGCGTGTGTGAGTGACGTCAGAAAGTGAGTGTACGAGCGAGGAGAGAGGAGCGGTAGAGTGTCTAGTGTCAAGAATCGGTGGCCGCTTCATTCCGACCTATAAGCAGCAGAGCCACTGCCGGTCAAAGGTGTAACAGCAAAGGTGTAACAGCAGGATAGACCCGCCCGGATCTATCCTGCTGAAACGGCATGTTTGAATTTAGTTAACACCTGACAAACACACAGCAGCAGGGTGGTGCGCAAAACCTGCACACAGACCCCCCCCTAATGATTGTTACGCATTGGCACGTTTCCACTGCAGGGTGCGGTACGGTTCGTAAAGGTGCGGTACGGATTGCGTTTCCACCGCCAAAAGTGGGTGTGACCCGGACTGAGCCGTACTCGTTTTGCCCTCGTCTTCAGTACTCCTCCGTTGGGGTACTGAGACGCCTGAAAGGGTGCCGGAGAATTCGAGCTACACACCCCCTCCATTGATTGGTCGACAGAATCGTCACTTCCGGGCGACGTGGGTATAAAAACAAACAAACAGTAGCCTCCAGTAGCTTGCATTCGGAAGTTGATTAACTGCCATATGAAAAGCATAAAGGCCAGGAACTGTTGCTGGACGACTTCCATGGTAGCTCTTGGTTTAAAGGGGTAGTTCGGAATTTTGGACATAGGGCCTGATTCCCAACTGAGCATTGGTATTCTATATCACTGGAGACAGTTTTCAACCCATTTTATTCAGTCCTTCTAGTTGCGGAGTTCTCTCGTGCTAGGCTAGCGCAAGTGAACGGGAAAAGCTAGCCTGCTATTAAAAACAGTCTTACCCACTCCACAGTACAACCCGATGTCAATCAATAATAACACCAGACTATAGATTTAAATGTCTGTTATTGAATAATGTTAGAAATAAAACCAACCTTGCATTGCATTGCATTTTGAGGGAATTGCTGGGTCTCAGCAGCAGTGTTATATTCCTGGTAGTAGGCTACGGCAGCGGCGGACTGATACCTAGGTTACCGGCTCTAGTTTATTTACCTGCCGCTGTCAATGCTACAAACGCCGAGTACAGTGAACGAAGGAATTAGCGTATTCAATTAAAAAGATATGGCCACGCTTGGAGGGCTTAGCGATGCATCGGCTTTTGACGACGATAATGAGGATTTTGTTGTATCCAACGAACCGTACATGTACGAGCCGGAATACACGGATGAAGAACTGAGAGAGATGGATGCTCAAAGGGCAGAACGAGAAAGAGCGTCTTTAGAGACCGTCCCCGCTGGAGCTGCAGTAGAGAACCGGGACAGAACAACGGGAGACTGGTGGTGCCAGTGCAGAAAATGTATTCAAATGCCGACAGGGGACGAATGATTTTGTTGCAGGGAGTGGGACTTAGTCATGAGTCACATGTAGACTTAGTCCGCCGCTGCCGTAGCCTACTACCAGGAATATAACACTGCTGCTGAGACCCAGCAATTCCCTCAAAATGCAATGCAATGCAAGGTTGGTTTTATTTCTAACATTATTCAATAAACAGACATTTAAATCTATAGTCTGGTGTTATTATTGATTGACCTCGGGTGTACTGTGGAGTGGGTAAGACTGTTTTTAATAGCAGGCTAGCTTTTCCCGTTCACTTGCGCTAGCCTAGCACGAGAGAACTCCGCAACTAGAAGGACTGAATAAAATGGGTTGAAAACTGTCTCCAGTGATATAGAATACCAATGCTCACTTGGGAATCAGGCCCTATGTCCAAAATTCCGAACTACCCCTTTAATGTGTCGCGTTCAACTTTTCCATTGTTTATTGAGCAGGCTACACTGTGTCGCGCTGCTATGATGTCACGATGTTTACATAGCTGCCGCGGCGATCGACATCCAGCCTACCATAAAGGGTACTGTCGGCGGTGGAAACACGACCTCGGAACGGAGCTGGGCTATACCGCCCCCTCCCTACCGGACTGAGGTGAACCGAACCATACCGCACCCTGCAGGAAATGCAGCATAAGCAGACTCCTAAGAGACCTTTTATAGAGGTAAACAACTTTGATACGTTTAAACGTAGGAGTCTTCGTAGCGCGCTAAGAGAGATCGTTATCGGGAAACCGGGCCCAGAAGGCGTGTAAATCCTCTGCTAATGGAAGAATGTTGGAGACTGGATGAGCCGGTGCTATGGTCTATATTACCATCGGCATCGCTCAGTTCTAAGATTCAACACTATTCTTAATGGTTTGACGTCGGAAGTGCTGTGTTTGACTTGGCAGTCGCAGCCGGCTGCATTCCATTGATCAGCGTATCCTCAGGGTTCACTCACTACCACAGTAGGACTGGCATGCCACTGTGCAAATATTAACTAACTCTCTTAGGGCATGCACGTCAGCTGTGCACATAAATGCGCTCAAAGAACGTAACGCTCTGCTAAAACATAAGCACATTGGAAATACCCGCCAAAGAAATTGGCTCACACAGACAATACCATGATTACATTGGGTTAGGCAAAAAAAGGATATGATCAACAGAAAACATGTAGTCAGAAAGGATTTCACACAAAACAAAGGACTTCACTGAATTCGGTGAAGCAGAAGTGTTGTGTTTGAAGATCCAGTGCATTCTTCCCTAAACCCAAGAAACTCAACGCTTTTTGAATGGGAATGGAGAGGTTGGTCGGTAGGCGTTCTCCTGAGGTGCACTGGATCAGGTGCAACCAGAGACTGCAGAAGGTGCAGCCAATGCTGGCAGGATCTAAGCCCAGGGGAAGAGGTGTATCTCACGTTCCCTAATGCATGCAAATACCAACACTGTAACAGTAAATGTACCTTACAAGGTGAACATGTAGCAGGATGCTACTGATCTCATTTCCTTTTCACTTTAAGGTCAGTTTCACCCAATTCGATTCTTCTTTATCAAAGAGTGGGAGTTATCAATGTTTGGTCACACTAACAGTGTGTTATAACCCGGCTCCTAGGCTATAGCAAATACGGCATAGGACAAAAGATGGCAATAAACTAATGAATTTATTATATTAACTTAAGACAACTGAAGTTATAAATACAAATGTGAAGTGTGTCAGTCAGTAACATCAGTAATGTAATGTGGATGTGTGAACAATATGAGGTGTAAATGTTGTATTGTGAAAACAAAGCAGAAACAAAACAAAGAGAATGTGCTGCTGCTGCTGGCGGGGATGCAGCCGAATGCCAGAGAGAGACCATAGCAGAGTTCAGTGTTTCCCACAGACCAAGGACCAATGTGCGGGGGTGGGTGGGGGGGGTTGGGGCAGGCGGGCGGCGCGGCACGGCGACGCGGCGGCGTCAGCGCACAAGTTTAGTTTTTACCAGAACTTTTGATTCTGTGACATTCAAGGAATGAATTGCAACAGACAACTAAAGCAGGAGGTTTTTATTTCAAGTACAAATTATCTCAAGACCTACCTGAACCAATATTTAACTTTTTTAGGAAATATAAAATAAATAGTAACAATATACTACTAGGTACAACAAGGCAACTAACTAAAATAATGAATGCAATGCACATATTGTCAGGGAGGGCAGCCGACTGAGGTCTAAGGACTTGGAAGGCTCCTAGGATGTCCAGCTCCTGGAACCTCCTTTGTTAGTTCTGTCTCCAGGCCAGTAATGTAGGGTTGGATGACCTACAATGAACAGATCAGCACATTTTCTCTACCAGGAACAGAAGGATCGAAATTACTTTCCCTACTCTTATTTTTTTTAAGTTAAAATCTACACTAATCTGTTTCCACCTCACCTGTTGTTTCAGCAACATTTTGTCTGCTGTCCTCCTGGCCTATATTAATCAGTATCTCTCCTGAACAGCCCGGCCCCTGAGAAGCACTGGGTTGTTCAGCACTGTTTGATGCCTAGGAACATTCAAAATAAATTTATTATATATTATTTAATAAACATTTACTAGCCACAGCCATTTGACTGTTCAACTTGATTTCAGACTAAGCTAACTACCTCCTCAAGCTGCTCCGCGTCGTCTGGACGAGGCCTTTTTTGGTGCAGAAAAAACTTTTCAATACTCATCTGGATTAAAGTAACAAACATTCAGAGTCAGAATAAAATAATATTAAGAATAGAATGTAATAAATGTTTTCTATTCTTTTGATATGGGCACCGTATAGGCCTATCTAAACTATAACCGTATTTCATCTTAATCGCAGTGTTCGCTGCGTTACCAACGACGTTGTCTATGATGACGGGTGCGGGATGTTCAATATCAATAACGTTGAGTTCATAAAGCTAATATTACCTTTTCTGAGTTAACAAAACATTTGGGCAGGTGTGTTAGACCACAGTATATCATACTAACCTTTGGTAAACTGCAAATGTCGCAGACCGTCTTCTCTGTGCCAAATATATTTTCCAATTGACCTCAAGCATTGCGCGTGGACAGGAGGAGCGGGCGAATCAGCCGTCAGTGAGTGTGCATGTAACTCCGCGTTTACATGCGGACACATCTGATCCGCATAGATGTGGAAGAACAGCTCAATCGGAATAGAAAAGTATCATATATATACACCTCAATCGGTTCGGAATAGAATTCTATGCGGAATAGAAGAGGTGGTGTAGTCCGCTATAAACACTTATTCCGATTAGTTTGGGGTTTAACTTAGAGCAGCTGCAGTAGTTCGCAATTGGTCCGCTCCGTCTGTACTTTAATGCACACCGAACTTTACCGCTGTCAAGGAAATTGGATTTATTGCCTGATTCACGTCTTTGTTATTATCACTCCGTAGTAGTTACAGTAGTACGGTAACTTATCAACCCCAGCGTGTCCGGTTGCTAAGCGACGGGTGACATCGGTGGGTTCATGTGTTAGCGTATCGTCGCTCTCGCTCCGTGTGTGTGTGTGTACGAGAATGACAGGGAGAATGAGTGCTATGCGGAGATTAATGGACGGAACAATTTTTAGATTTCCAAATCGCGTTATAAAAAAATAAATAATAATAATAATATTAATTAATAAAAAATAAATGACAGAATCAATTCGTGGCGCTCGATGTTGATTCTGTGGCGCCGCGCCACACAATGGTCTATGTATGGGAAACACTTGAGTTGAGTCTGGGTTTTTATACTTTAAGGAGCGCCTTAACCAGGTGCTCCCAATCCACTCTGATGATGGTTACTTCAAGGTCATAGGAAAAACAATAACTGGTCAACCACATCAACACTAGACAGGGACCGTCACACCCCCCCCCTTAAAAGTCGGTGATCCAAATGTATCACCGGCATACCACCATCACACAGGTACAAAATAACAAAAAATATATATATATATATTGTGGCAACCCGGCCCCAAACCCTCATGCCAGGCGGCCAGAGGGAGAGGTGGTGGATGGCGTATACCGCCGATATCCACCAGCCGGAACCAAAGAGCAGCCCTTGCGTAACCTCAATCAATGGAGGACACCTGCGGCAGAAGATCAGGTACCCTTTAAAAGGCCGTTTGTTGTTCTCCCAGGGGGGAAGACCGGGAGTCCATGCGGAGCCGAGCACCTTCAGGACCCGCTACGGACAGGAGGATCATTGGATTTAAGGACTTTCCCCAGCGGCCACGAGAGGACCTGCATGCCAGGACGACGCGCGCCGACACGGCATGCATCACCGGGACGGCATCACCGACGGGATTGACCTCCCACTCTAGGGACGAGACCGGCCGGAGAGACAATTCCCCTGGACACCACCGTGGCTCACGGAGTCACGCGTATGATTTTTTGTTTTCCCGCATTGGGCACCGACCCCGCGGGTTTTTTCCCCATTATTTAATGAATAAACGCCCTACCTGGCTTTGAACGGGTCTTGGCGTGTGTTGATTTCGGCTCGAGAGAGACATTCCTGGGGCCAGGTCGCCACAATATATATTCAACAAAATAGCAAGACACATGACCTTTATGCTGGATTCTTCAACTGTAACCTCCCCCCCCCCCCATCCTCAGCAACCCTGGTACCTGAGAAGCAAATTAAGAAGATAGGTGCAGCAAGAACAGATGGATAACAGTACAAGAGGCCATATCAACATGGAAATTCACACCAATGACTGTTCACTGCAGAGAAGCAAGAGACAGTGCATCTGCAATGACATTCTCTGTTCCCTTTATATGTCTAATGTCCAGGTCGTATGCCTGGAGGAACAGTGACCAGCGCATTAGCCTTTGGTTTGGACATCTGAATGAATGCAAAAATGCCAGCGGATTGTGGTCCGTGTAAACCACTGTCGGCCCTCCCGCTCCTACATAGTCATCAAAATGTTGCAAAGCCATGATCAACTTATCGCCATACCAACAGACTCATCGCCATACCAACCAACCAACTCTTTACCATACCGACCAACTCTTTACCATACCGACCAACTCTTTACCATACCGACCAACTCTTTACCATACCGACCAACTCATCTCCATACCAACCAACTCGTAGGAAAAATTGGATCCCTGATCATTTTGAAGCATGAGGGCAGAGTCCGCATCAAGCCAATCCGTAGCCTTAGCTACGCGTTGAAATAGCAAGAAAAAAGTGTCTTGGTCTTTTTCATTAAATCGTGGCAACAAACGCAAGTTATTAATGTCAAACCAATCAGAAGACCTGGGCAGCTGCCTGCTCACAGCCTCGCTGGACAATAGGCCATCCCTCACCAGAGACAAACGATATCCCTCCAAATCTATTTTTGCTTTTGCTGATATCTGACGGATTCTCTCCACTCCAAGATATTTTTTAACGTCTAGTTCTTGTTTCATTCTTTCATGGTCCAACTGCAACATCAGAATCTCTTTGTTGCTCAAAAGTTAACCGATGAGTCAGAAAAGACACAGCAGGAGGATTTGGAGAAAAATTCACCTTAGCCTCAGACATTATTCCATCTTCAATTAACTTAACTTTTATGGCCGCTTTAACGTTCCCTTTGAGACGTTTGTCACCTTCGACCTCCACTGAATAATGTGCAGCAACCTTGAGCAACTGCTCTTTTGTGCATTTATCCAGGGATTCCTGAGATGGGTCGGCAATAAATGCTTCGACTTGAGACATTACAACATATGTAGTACAATAAACAAGGCCAACACCAAACTTTTATGCACGCCAAAGGACCAGATAGCCACAACGCCGTTCACTTGTGCGCACCAGAGGAATAAACCTCTTAAGATTGGAGTTTCCCCGCTATCTATACCCAACCCGCTAACTAATCTCCCCCATAGTCTTCATGTGGTTAGTTGTGGTGGGTATTTAGGCACTGTTGACCACTGGATCAGGAAGTCGACTAGCAAGCTAGCAACCCTCCCGAAACCACGGACATGCTCCCGAGCAACGTTTCTCCCACGTTCACCACAACACTACACACCAGCTCAACGAACCCAAAGGGGAACGTCGCTACAGCCTACAAGGGAAAACTCCTCACCATTTTACCAGACTGCGCACAAGCAACCTGCAAATGTTATCCAGATCAGCTGATAGCAGCACAAAACAACAGGCAGGCAAACAAATACTCAAATGTCCAAATTCAGGTAAGAAACACTATACAATCTTTCTGAAATAGTCCACTTACACAACAAATCTATCATCCAACGCGTCCTTTCCTCTACGCTCTCCCACAAAAGCAAACAAAACGTTTACAGGCGTGCACCTGCACAGGTAAACCGGAGAACAAAGGATCCATACCAGAGCACACCAATAGCACTACCACTATTGTAGCTCTAAACAAACACCCTACCGCCTGGTGTAATACTGTAACAAAATACCAAATTTACAACTACATTTACAAATAATCGCGCAAAAACTGGAACAAACACGCCCGGACGAGCCCCCAATTTGTCATAACCCGGCTCCTAGGCTATAGCAAATACGGCATAGGACAAAAGATGGCAATAAACTAATGAATTTATTATATTAACTTGAGACAACTGAAGTCATAAATACATATGTGATGCGTGTCAGTCAGTAAAATCTGTAATGTAAATGTGGATGTGTGAACAATATGAGGTGTAAATGTTCTATTGTGAAAACAAAGCAGAAACAAAACAAAGAGAATGTGCTGCTGCTGCTGCTGCTGCTGCTGCTGGCGGGGATGCAGCCGAATGCCAGAGAGAGACCAGAGCAGAGTCTGGGTTTTTATACTTTAAGGAGCGCCTGAACCAGGTGCTCCCAATCCACTCTGATGATGGTACCTTCAAGGACATAGGAAAAACAAGAACTGGTCAACCACATCAACACTAGACAGGAACCGTCACAAGAGCCTCTGGTTGGAACGTCAGCTCAAAAGTTGTTCAGGGGTTGACATTAAGGTTTCAAAAGCACTTGCCCATCGGGCAAGTGCTTTTGGTCAGGTCAGGTTCAACTTGCCCGAATGCGATGTTCACTTGCCCAAATTATAATCAGAATCTTGAACAGGCCTCTTTTTGCCAGGCACGCGGCCTGGTTTTGGGGGGGCTCAGAAAAATCATCCTAGCTCAGACTGAAGCTGAATGTTAGCTTCCACACATGTTGTGTTTAAAAAATAAAAAAACTTCCCTTTGTTTACTTATTTATCGAGCGGTCACATCGTGCCATGAAGTGATTTCAGTCCACCGTTGCAACCTATTAAAGCTATCGCCAAGTTATATGTAGACCTCCATGATTTCATGCAAATGTACTTAACTAAATGTCAGAGGTAGTAGCAAAGATATGTATTTTTTAACTATCACGTTTCTTTCTCTAACTGAATAATCACAATCGTGTTTCTAGTAGTGTTGTCAGTCACGATACTGGATTTTCTAACTTTTTACACTATACCTGGAAAAATATCGATATTCTATACCATTTTCGATATCAGGGGAAAAGTTTTTTTCAGGAAAGAACATACCCAAAGTAAATAGAGTATATCTCCACAACTGCAAGGGCGATAATGTCATCTTTGTGCCAAAAGAAAGATTGTTGTGCAAGTGAAATATTCAATCGGGATGATACTTGGTTAAAGTGAATAAAGCCATGGAACACAGCATAAGTGGAAGATAACATTTCCACCTGAAATAATTATCAGTTGGTCGTTATCATTTGGGAGCGATGTCTTACTCTGAGACACAAATAAAGGTAGATATCTTACAATTTTGACACTTTGACACACAAATAAACATATGGCCACTAGATTGCGCTGAAGAATATGTTTTCTGATTGAAGGCAATTTACCTATTTCCTAAGAAACCTTCTCTTATTCATTGATTGGAAATACCATGTTTAGTTGCAAAATTTGGCCCAGACACTGGGTTATCTGTTTATGGTGGTTTTATTCGACCAGAATCAACTTTGTGGACAAAAATCACAAAGGTAATACTTCATTTTTGGTTGTTAAAAGAAAAGGGGACGTTTCTTCTTAAGTTGTTATTTGCGAGTTTTAGTCACAGAATGATATGGTTTGGACTGTTGGAATAAGTGGAGGCTCAGCTTTCATGTAATATATAGTTTGGGAGGGTCCAATTTCGTGAAAAAGATCGCTATTGCTGTGCATGTGCACAGTTATGAAACCCAAAACCGTGTTCTTGCATATGACTTTCCTTGGTAATTTGCCTCAATCCTAAATACTTCCAAACTGCACTCCTCCATCACTACTCCATTTTCCTTCTACCTAAACCGTTCGCGGAGGCGCTGCACTTGCGATGCTAGCTTTGTTGGCTAACCTTTAGCCAACACCTTCGAATCACGGCCAGAGAACACACTGCGAGTGACAGAAGGCGGGGCTATATTCGCACTGAAGCGAAGCGTGTCTGTTAACTCGCTTTCCGAGAGAAGAGAAGACGGCGCGCTGATCAATTGCAAATACTTATATTTTGTGTTATTTTGCGGCAAACAAGGTTGTTCTGCAGTTTCTAAAAACATTTGAATAAATAGCCTTTATATTAACATCCACCCAAAATCCACTTGCCCGTTCGGGCAACCAGAAATCAATCTCAACTTGCCCAAATATGACTTTTGGTTGCCCCGGGCAAGCGGGCAACCGTTAATGTCGAGGCCTGTTGTTCCCTTGCTAGCAAACACAATGCAACCATATCAATTATGGTGTGGCTCCTTGGAGTCATGGCTTGTATACTTTGACCTCTTCAGGGCAGCTCGGGCCTATTTTCTAGTGTCACTAAAACATAAAAACATGCCTAAGCAAACAGTAACAGGGGACAACACCTATATTTAAACACAGATCATTGACCGCAACCAGCAATGTTTCTCCAGCTAATGTTTACCCAATGGGAGCAGGCTAAACAAACGCAGCGACCAACCAGACTCTGGCATTGTCCCAACTAACACCCCCGCCAGCTAGGGCTGGGCGATAAACCGATTTTATCGATTAATTCGAGTGTGTAGCTCACGTCGACTTGTTCAAAATAAAATCGGTTTTCTCTTCAACATCCGCAAACGCTTCCCTCTCAGCTCCCGTAATTTGGAATGGGCTCAGCCCTCCCCCCGCACAGAGCGCGCATTTACCAAAGTGATACACAAACATGGCAGCGAGTTTGACAAGTTGTATACCACAATTTATTCATATATGTATAATCTATTTTGAGCTAAACATAATTCATTTGAAATATATCTGTGTGGTTTAATAATTCGTCGATCTGTTGGTAATTCGTCGATCTTTTGGCAATGCCTCGGGGCTCCAGTAGGGGGATCGCACTCCTCTTCCTGATTCAATACAGACGAGTGAAGGAAAGAGCTGCGTGCGTGTGTGTTTTTCCTCATTCTTCTCCCGTTACTATTCCCTTTCTTAAGGTCATTATTACCGTTTGCAAAACACTGTATATTTATGACCAGTGTTGAAAGTTTGAATGTTATGTTGCAACGGTTCACGGGTTTCCCGTGATCCGTACGGATCAACCATCACGGTTCGGGACGCAAGTGATCCGCGGATCGGCTGATTAAAAAAAAAAAAGTTGTGCGTTGACGTGATCAGCGCATGTTTAGAGGACAATTCCGGTATTAACAACATCATCAAGTATCGTAGCGAAATACAGTTTCTGTTGTGTTTTATTTGGCGTTCCGTAAATCCCATTGAAACGTAAACCGGAACCGGACGTCTTTAGGTTTGGTTGTAGTCTTTTCGCGTATCAACAGTAGGGCTAGAACCGAGCGAAAAGACTACAACCAACCCCCCTTGCAATGAGCATGAGTCTCCCAACCGAAATCAATGGATTTACAAAATGCCAAATAAAACACCACAGAAACAGTATTTCGCTACCAAACTAAAAAAAAGAAGATAAGGATGTCTGCATTGCCTTGGGAGCAGTGGCGTGCACAGGTAGACCCAAGGTGGTGCTATAGCACCTGCCCTTTGCCCCCTGACCCAATCAAGTGCCCTTTTGAAAAAAATAAAATAATCTGAATTTTTATTTTTTTATTTTTATTTTTTAAACAGTGTATGTGGCCCATGCCGACATTATCATCGATAAAGGCTCGACAATTAAAAACGTGTGATAATAATGGCCCAATATATATGCCCCCCCCCCCCTCCTCCTCCAACACAACTCTCTTCCTTTGTCAACGTGAACGCGCAGAGCGGACACAAACAGAGGCGCGTTGCAGCTGTAGTTCACAGCTGCTGCCCACACACACCTACTCCCCTGCCCTGCCCAACCGGCGATGTAACACATAAATGAATTGAGTCTAGAGTGTATTGTTTGCCCCCTAAGCCTTCTTTCTGGATACTGTGACTGAGGAGCTGAAGTCCCACTGCTAGAATCAGTCAGTCCTTCCACCCCTTCACGGTACATGCCAACTGGGTACGCACACCAAACGCAGAAGCCAAGGAAGCCGTCCACATCCTGATTTCTATGGAGAAGACGAGGACCAGCTGAAGACAGAACTAAAGGTGTTCCACTCCAGCTTTCCTGCAAAAGACCTCAAAGAAATCTTTGCCATACTGAGGGAAAACAGTGGCCGGCTCATCTTTCCTGCCTTTGTGAAGATGATAAAAATCGATGAAACATTGCCAGTGACAACTGCTTCTGTGGAGAGATAATTTTCAAAGCTGAAAATTATCAAAACTAAACTAAGAAGTCTGTGTGGAGAAGAACGGCTCTCTGACCTTCTCCTGCTTGCTATAGAAAAATATATCAAGATCAATCATAGTGAGGTCATCAACATCAAGACATGGCACTGAGGAGGATGCTGCTTTAGAAAAGTGGTAATGATCACTCTTCACTTCGAAATGTAATGTGCCCTTATTTTTCCCTGAGCACCTGCCCCCCAAAATGTCTGTGCACGCCACTGCTTGGGAGAGTGTAGACTCTAAACTCCCCAGACAATGCAGACATCCTGAATTGTAAATCCAGGGTTAGGGATTATTTACTATCCTATCCATGTTAAAAAGAAGAAGGAATAATGCCTCAAATTGCACATTTTTTAAATATTGACCATGCTTAAAGGAAGCAGGATTATTACCTAATTTTTCACTTTATTTTGTTTTTACACAGTTAAAAGATTTTATTTAAAGTCACATTTGTCTTGTTATCGTTATTGTTGTTGTTGATCCGAAAATGATCCGACCCGTGACTCAAAAACCGTGACCCGATCCGAACCGTGAGCTTTGTGATCCGTTGCACCCCTATTTGGCACTTTATCAGAAGTCTTATCATAAGAAATATTTTATGTGTACAGAAATATTTTATTTTATATTTTATATATTTTACATTTTATGTTATGTTACAGGTTACACTGTTTACAATGGCAGGGCCTGCCATAATGCTTTTTATGTAAATCGATTTAAATCGGAAATCGGATTTTTTATGAAAAAAATCAGGGATTTTTATTTTAGGCCATATCGCCCAGCCCTACCGCCGGCCCAAAAGGACTTGGTCATCAGAGGGGTTCTGAGAGCAAACAGGAGGAATGAGAGGAGGAGAGTGATTGTATGAGTTTCTGCCTCTCCCTCCCTTGATGGGAACCTTCCATCTTGCTCTCTATAACAAACTTCCCCCCCTCGACCACTCAACGCTGTCCAGGGCAGCTGAGGCGCCGCTTGTTGCTGCCTCCAGTATCTCTGTGAGGCTCTGTGGGTTCTGGGCAGCATACCGCACTGGAAGACCCTGGGGAGACTGCTTAGAGAGTATGTCCGACGTCTCTGGTTCTTCCACTTCCACATCAATCTGAAGCGGTGGTGCCTTGCGGCATTGGGCGGCAGGCAGCAGGGCTCCGGTGGGAGACAATTGCAGGCAACAATCCGTTTCTCCTCCATGTCGCAGTTCATGTACTTCAGGGAGTCAAAGCCAAAGTTCCTTTCCCACAATTCCTTCTCAACCATGGCTGAGATAACCCCAACTACAGTTTTGTTGTGGGAATACCAGAGACGTCAATGTTATGCGCCATAACACCAATAGCAGAACGGTTATCCAAATAACAAAGAAGTTTACAAAACTTGAGTTACAGTTACACACACAATCCCAAAGTGAGCTCTGAGGACTAAGGACTAATGACTAGGCCTGTCGCGATATGCAATAAATCAATTAATTGCGCGATAAATTAAAATGAGCGATAATTTTTTGCCGGCCGCAATAATTTCCATTTGCACTCTTTTTTTTTAATCATTGCTTTATTGGCCTAATCTGAGAAGAAATCTATGCCATAAACAGAAATATTATAGGCCTTTATTACACGGGTCTTCTCAATGCCGTGGAATGCTCCGTTCACTTGCATAGATAGTCCGGTAACTTGTCAACCCCAGCGCCTTCGTTTGCTAAGCAACGTCAATGTCTTTGAAGGACTATTTCTCTGCTGATCAACACTACGAATGCTGCTAACGAATAAATTGTAAAAAGACACACCATGTGAAGTTATTTTTTCGTCTTGGCAAGTAGCCTTGTAAGAAGCGGGATGATGTAGTATAGAACGTCGCCGGTCATTATCTAAAATAAGCCCCTTCAGGGTGCAGCAAGACACCTCCGCTGCGCGTCGGTCGCATTTTCCCGATAGTGACCGGCGTTCAGAACTTCTATGCATTATATATATTGATATATATTATATATATTTAGCAGGGTAGACCTAAGTAACAAATGTTGGGTTGAAATCGGGCTCCGGCTCATAATTACAGGGCACAACGAGTAAACCCCCTCGTCAAGTGTCAGTAGCCGCGTTGACATGGACACATCTGTTCCGCATAGATTTCTATGCGGAACAGAAAATGATCATGTATACGCCTCATTCGGAATACAATTATCTGTTCGGCATAGATTCTATGCCGAATAGAAGAGGTGGTGTAGTCCGTTTTAATCGCCATGTATGCACTTATTCCGAATAGATTGGGGTTTAACTTAGAGCAGCCGCAGTAGTTCGCAATTGGTCCACTGAGCTCCGTCGGTACTTTTAAGCACACCGAACTTCACCGCTGTCAAGAAAAGTGGATTTATTGCCTGATTCACGTCTTTGTTATCACTCCGTAAAGGTAGTACGGTAAGCGTGTCTGGTTGCTAAGCGACGGGACATGGGTGTTTATTAATGACGTGTTTGCGTATCGTAGTGTCCGCGCGCGTCCGAGGTAACTGTAAATGAGTAGGCTACTAGTAGTACTTTTGCAGGCTGAACGTTAAAATACTTCTTAACTTAGAGAGATGGCAGCTGCAGTAGTTCGCAAATGGACCTTCGAGGATTCCTGGTCACTAAATTCCTGTAAGACCACTCTCTCCCACCAGTCTTGGCTGCAGACTCGCATCCAAATTCCTCTTGTTTGCGGCGGAGCTTAAGGTAAATATAAAGATCTGACGAGAAATTGACGTTGCTGCGCTGTCCTCCTCCTTCTTAATTGAAGGAGCAGGCAGAGAAAAGCTCTCTCCTGCTGTGCTTTCATTAAAATCACATTTAAAATCCCCGATAGTGATAAGACATCCATTATGTCGCCGCCGGTCCAGAGATGTGTCAGGTGTGCGCGAGAGACAGAACGGACACTTTTGTTACTGCCATGTATACAGTAGGCTACATTTGGAACACATTTTAGGAACAGATCTATGCCGCATAGAAATCTATGCGGATCAGATGCGGATCAGATGTGCCATGTAAACGCAGCTACTAACTTGTTGCATTGTCTGTGTGGGAGGCGGAGTCCTGGCGCAATCGTGTTTACATCCTTTTTACTTAGTGTTTCAATTTTATTTATTGTTTTTGGTGTTTGGTTTTTATTCAAGTGCATTTTTTGTTAATAATAGATTGTTTTTGGTTGTTTTGTTAATTTATTCTGGATATTTTAAATGTCTTCCAGACGTCCAGTTCCAGTGTTCTTTAAAAATCGAAAGGGTGTACTTTATCATTATATTAGTTGAAAAACGGCAATATTATCGCTTATCGCAATAATTCCTGGGGCAATTAATCGCCCAAAAAAATGTGTTATCGTGACAGGCCTACTAATGACTAATTGATCTCAGGTGCTAAATGAGTGAGTGCGTGAGGCCACATGGGCTCAGATAGATGGGATTGGGACAGCACTCCACGAGAGCACATGTTACCTTGGCAATGTTTAGTGACAAAGATGCTGCTAACACTTGGTGGTTTGGGAATTCTTTTTCTTTTTTTTTTAAATGCAATGAAAACAAAATTTTACTTTTGAATACTACTTCAGTATAGAGGATGTATTGAATGACTTAATTATTGGCCTACACATACTAATCATAAGACAGAGGGGGCTACATTTGGCTGAATTATAAAAGGTAGAATTAGTCATATGAAGAGCTGTTTGGGAGCCAAAAGAGCTGGCTCTTGTTGGTGAGCTGATCCAAATGATCCGGCTCACTAAAAAAAGGCTGAAATTCCCATCTGTTCGCGCATTGACAGTAACGTCACAACTAGGGCTGCAGCTATCGAATATTTAAGTAATCGATTATTCTACAGATTATTCCATCGATTAATCGAGTAATCTGATAAAACATACATTGCTTAATTGAAAAGTAATTATAAATAAACATGAGAAAATAACATGTCAATTAATAATGAACAACCAATTTGTTTCCTTTTTTTGAAAAATCAGCATTTTTTATTTAAAAAATGCATGGAGTAGCAAACCATATTTTCTACCAAAAGTACCAATTTAGTTACTTTCCCATTGTTTATTAGTCTGTACTTGTACCATGAGAAATAAAAATGTTGACAGATAAATTAAGTGCATTTATGTGCCATACATTCTTGGGTTTAAGTATGCATTTACTTCACTTTCAGAACTACAAGTTTTTACCTTTTGCAATTCAGGAACAACATAAGCTTGGAAACTTGGAACAAGCCCATGCATAGTTTCACACATTCTGGCTTTAAAAACAAATCCTGAGATGCAAAGAAAGATAAATACAATTATTAAGGCTGTTCCTAGTATCAAAAATAAGTTATACATAAAATAAAAATACGTAATAAAAAACATAAAAACTTTCTTAAATTTGTGCAACTTCACATCTGAAAATCGACATTTCAGACATAACAACAGCCATAACCATCTTCTTCTTTTAACATTTTTTGGCATTTAGGAGGCAAAAACGTGTAGTCTTTAAAGAAGCATGTGATTGCAGTGAAGGAAGGTAATCATATAGCATATCAACATGCTTAGGGCTGAGGCTTGCCCTCTTCTTTGAGGCGATGTTACCCGCTGCTGAAAAAAGACGCTCTGATGGCGTGGATGTGGCGGGTATACACAGCAGGGACTTTGCCAGCTTTGCCAGTGCTGGATAGTGTGCTGCATTCTTTTTCCACCATGTCAGTGGATTCTCCTTCTTGGACAGGGGATGTTCTCCAAAATACATCAAGACCTGTAGAATATTCAAGACAAAAGACAATTATGTATTACATATTGTAATATTGTTTTAAAAAAGTAATTTCCAGTTTCTGTAGAACATTTATAATTGTGTGTAAAATGCTTGTGGAAATTGTTATTGAAACAAAATGAAAAAAAAAAAAAAAAAAAACATGCCTCCTTCTGTACAGCTTCATTGGACTGCTGCTCCTCAACTTGTTCTTCATCATCACTGGTGGTGGAGTCTGAGTCAAGGAATGATGTGGCCCTCTTGGCAGGTGCTTCTGGTGGGGAGTCCTGTGCTGTGGTAGATGCTCCACTTTCAACAGTGTTCAGCTGTGCATGCTGTTTGGCAGCAAGTGCCATGGTTTGTACTGTGCTTTGGACCTTGAAGACTTCATCAGCAGGCAAGAACTTTAGTTTTCGAAACCTTGGATCCAGAGCAGCAGCAAGCAGGGTGATATTTGGAGTGTCAGGTGTAAACTGAGTTAGTCCTTGCCATCTTTCTGTGATCTGGTCTGTCGCTTGAGTCTGGAACAACCTCACAGGTGCAGTCTCAATTTCTGAACTCTGTATGTTCTTCTTAAGTTTGTGCACAAGATGTGGAAGTGCAGAGAGTGTGACATATTGTTGTCAACTCAGGAACACTGTTGCCGATTCAAAGGGCTCAAGGACCTGGTTCAGCTCCTCAATCAGGTTCCACTGTTCAGGCTTGAGATCGAGGTAGTGTTTCCCTCTCTGGGTCACAGCTGGGTCAGAGAGTGTAGCAGTCACCGGCCATCTTTGTTCTTAGGTGCTGTTCCAACGTGTACAGACATCCTGCACCAGCATGTTCTCCTTGGTACCCATTTGCTTCTGCTTAGCCTTCAATTTGGTGAATGCCAGTTCACTCTTCTTAAAGTGTTCAACAAGGCTTCTGGCAGCAGCCACTCACTTGATGATAGCCTGGTTGATCTTCAGAGAGCTTTGCCGACCAAGTTGAGGGTGTGTCCTGCACATCGCACTGAGGCCCATCCATGCCTTTCTTGCAAAATCTTTGCTGCTGCTACAACATTAGAACAGTTGTCATGGACGACAGCCTTGATTTTCTCTGGTGGGATCTCAAATTTAGCAATTACCTCCTCAATCCACACTTCAATGTTTGCAGCTGTGTGTCTCTCATCGAGTGGCATTGTTGTCAAGCAATGGGACACCATTTTCCAGTTCTTCCCAAGATAGTGGCATGTCACCCCCATATAAGCCTCCGTTGCAACACTGGTCCAAATATCAGTTGTGAGTGCAACACTGCTGGTCTCTTGCAGGGTTTGCATCACCTTGCATTTGATGCCTTCATACTTCTTCTCCATCTGTGTTGTGAAGAAGGTTCTAGATGGAAGCTCGTATTTTGGATGGAAAGTGGAAATCATTGCTTTAAAGCCACTATCTGCCACCATGCTCAGCGGCCGCATGTCAGCGAGAATCATGTTTAAAATGCTGTCCGTCAACTCAGCTGCACGCTCAGGGGTACATGGGGTTTTCAGCATAAATGTGTCAATCCGAGACTGTGATGGATTACTGAAAAAGAAAAAAAAAAATCAAAATGACTATGGATCAATATGATAATAGAGTAAGTTCATTCACATTAAACTGCTATTTAGATATTGTATCCATCAATCAAGACACACACATCTGCTTCAAAACACCGTATTGTCTACTAGAAGTGACCAGCTATGGTTCAGCTTAAGCTATCGTGTATTTATTTCTTGAACAGCGGTCTTTTTGAAAATAAAAACTTTGTGGTGACGTGACGTTAGTCTTGGGGACATAATTATTAGCCGCCACATTTAATTAACTAGCTATACTTATAACGTTAGTCATAATAAACAACAACTTAGCCTCCATCTGCACTTATGTAGCGTAAACTATAGCAGCATTGATTTTAAAATTACCTTGTCTCAGGTCGGCGGTCTGCCGAGTAGAATGGGTGTTTTCTGTTGAGATGCTGCAGCATGGAAGTCGTGCTGCTGTGGTACGCCAGCTCGGTCTTGCAGTGGACACACACCACGGTCTTCTCATTAATATTCAACGTGAAATGATCCCAAACCTTGGACATTCGCTGTCGCTTTCTCCTGCCCGTTTGGCTCTCCTCACTATTTTCACTCATGTCTTCCATTTTAGCAAGTGCTGATGTTAGCCCCTAAACAAGTCAAAACATGCCGCGTCTGTCCGTTCTGTGGGTGGCGTATGCGCCGGTTGTGTCACACTAAAAATGGTCCGTGCGGAAAACTGTGACCTCAGCTGTAAAATTAAATAAACGATGACTCGAGGCAAGAAAAATTCATCGATCCTTTTTTGTAATCAAATTATTCGAATCAATCGATGAATCGTTTCAGCTCCAGTCACAACGCTTTGAACTGTGGGTAATTCCCTTAGGTGAAGTCTGGACTAATGCAGACTCACTTAAAGAGCTCGGCAAGTGTGCACTCAAACCCTCACGCCCTTTGGAATTCGACATTGGGACAGCCCTAAAGCCTTAATGATTTCGCGAGAACGCGCAGCAAAGTCAGTGAGTCCGGACATTGGGATTGGGCCTAACACACACGCACACACACACGGCGCTCGCACGGTCATAGCTCATTGTCGGTAGAGCTGCGCGATTGGGTGAAATAGTCATATTGCAATTTGCGATTGCGATATAATGAACAAATGGCGTCATGAGTCTACTTGCTTGGTTGTCAAGGAAAATACACACCGATTACTGATAATTTTTTTAATGTTTATTGCTCAACTCAAACATAAACTAGCATAAAAAAAATACAAAAACTAAAAAAAGGTGTACAGTAGTGTTTTCAAAATAACAATATTTTGCAAAATGTAATAAATAATAAAAATATATATTTTTCTACCTAAAATAAATAGAATAAATAAGAAACTAGACATTTTTTTGCACATTCTTTTATTTAATTAAATCGCAGTCTTTTGCGGTTATAAAATCGCAAAGGCTGATATCGCGATTGCGATTAGATTAATCGAAAAGCACTAATTGGTGGGCCATATTCTCTGGGCTGGCAAGGCAGAGAAAGGGGAGGTGGCATCTCCCCTTATGACGACATACAGGGAAAATTCCAAAACGGCCCGTCTGAGCTTCGTTTTTTCAAAAGCGGAGCAGAATGCCTAGTGCTTGTTTTATACCCAACGAAATTTCTAGCTACTGGGGGAGCATAAGTAGGCTAGGGGAACTCATATTAATGTTAGAAAACCTCAGAAAGTGAAATGGAATCTTTAAGGGAAAATAGGCCCTCCCTCTTGCTCCCTAAGTAATGAACAACCTACCCCTCCACGGGAACGCGCAAATTCTAGGGCTAGGGCTCAAGAGGTAATGGGACGGGGCCTTTACAGGGAGAGTCAGTTTAGGGAGTCAGTGTAGGAAGAATGGGGTTGAGATGCTGGTGGCCAGTGTCGGTTTTTTACATTCCATTTACAAGTGGTCCTTTAGACCACTTGTAAAGTTTAGCCAAAAGAGACTGACAAGTGACTGACAAGTGAGTCTGAAAACAATCAAAGCTCCAATACAGGAATAAGTAATAAGAAAAAAAATGCCATTTGTTTTACAAGGGAGTTTCGGAAAATAATTTGCACTTACCATTTAGTTATACTTCTGTCCACAGTGGTTCAGATACATTTCATACTGCAGATAGGCTGCAGATATCAGGGATCTAAACCAGTACCTTTCGCCTGGAAATCGAAAACCAATGCAGCCACACTGTTTGTTTGAAAAGGTGGTTCGCTATGAGCTCAGAAATCCCTTTTTCAGACTGAAAAAATAGGGTTTATGATACGACTGCAAGTTCAAACCCAACATAGGAACAAGCTTTTAACCTCTGTGACTGTGACGAAAGGATCACTTAATCCACCAAAGGTGTGACAGTGGACAGTGAAGTGGAGTGAGGCTGAGGAGACTGGGAAACCAGACAGGAAAACACCATCAAAACACACAAAGTCTATGACAATGCTTCACCAGGAGCTGCAGCCATTGGTGTAAAGCGAAGCAGATTGTATACATTTCTCCTTTGGCCAGGTCTTAGGCCCAATCCCGTTTCTTTGCTCACTGTCTCAACCCTAACCCTCATTGCTACCCCTCATTGCTACCCCTCATTGCTACCCCTAACCGATCCCCTACCAAATGGGACAACCCTACCCTGTGACGTCATCATGGCCTCCCCGTGCCCCCTAGCAGATAACCAGACCCCTGGTAATGTTACAAGGGACAGACTGGCTGCCATTGTCTCGGGCAACGAGCAAGACCCATTGTAAAGATGTTTAACCTGAAATGGTATTTATATTTTGTAATTGGCATGTATAAATAAAGTATTAAAAAAAAAAATAATAATAATACTATTTGTCCCTCATAATATACCTTTATTTTGAATGTCACTTAGCTACATGTTAAAGGTGGTATTAGGGTGCACTCACACTAGGCCATCTGGCCGTGGCCGCTGGCCGTTTTCACACCTAACCGTGCTCAAATGGCCCCATTGTTCTCTGGCCTGCACTCACACTAGGCCATCTGGCCGTGGCCGTTGGCCGTCGCAGCTGTGGCCTGGCCACGGAAGGCTCTTGTACATACGTCATCACCAAGCGTCCGCTGCATGGACCATAATAAAGTCTGCCGCCAGTCAGAGTTTTAACAACAATGGACAACAACACAGGGAACACACCAACAGTTGAACTGCTTGACGCGATGTTTACCGTTTAATGGGAAAGAAGGCTCGTCGCCTTTATTATGTCCGTGGTCGTCGCATTGACTATACGTCATCCAGCTCAGGTTGCGTAGCCGTGCGTGTGCGCGTGTCGGCTCATTAGCATCTGTACTGTAGCGGCCCGTGCCGTAGCAGCACACCTCTCCCAAGTGGCCAAATTGGCCCGGCCTGGCCAGACTGGCCACACTCACACTGGCAGATTTGAGCATGGTTAGGCCACGGCCACGGCCAGATGGCCTAGTGTGAGTGCACCCTTAGATAATAATCGGTTATGAACAAGAACACTTTAGAAGAAACACTTTATTTAAATAAGAAACACTGAACCACACATCTAAAAATACACACACACGCACACCTAAAAATACACACACACACACACACACACACACTCTCTCTCTCAGCTTTTGAGAGAATGGTGGAGAATCACATCTTCTCAACCATTCCGCCAACTTTGCCTCGCTCTCCTCATGCCTCGCCTGCTCCCTGGCACTCTCCTCTTGGAAGGGGTGTCTGGGGTGGTGGAAGAGGTGCCTGGGGTGGAGGAGCATGAGGGAGAGGTGGGGGGGGGGCTGGTGGCAGTGGACTCAACGAAGTCCTGAAAGAAAACGAATAAGAAGGAATTAGGAATTATATGCCAGAACTGGTTGATATGGCCATATGTTATGTACAATATATAATAGCTATGTACACAATATAGTACTGCCAAAAAATACATTGATTAACCATGTAATATTACCAATATAATATATTAGTATATATAATAATACTTATAGAATATTACTAATATAATATATTAGTATATATAATATTACTTATAGAATATTACTAATATAATATAATATATTAGTATAAATCTTATTTTTAACCTGGAGTCACTAGAACATGGAAGATCTGGATATCATACGACATGATATGCAGCCCGGTCTGCAGCCCGGTCGATGGCCGGGCTGCAGAGCCCGGTCGATGGCCGGGCTGCCGGCCGAGAACCGGGGTCGGGCGGCCCGCGAAAGTCGGCCTCGCGATCTTCCGCGAAAGTCTGCCGCGGACTTTCGCGATCTTCCGAGAGTCCACGGCCGGGCTTCGAAGCCCGCGGCCGGGCTGCAGAGTATAATTAATAAAATAATTACTAGTTAATTACAGAGAAAACACTTACATTTGGGTTTTTCCAATCCTGTCGCATCTTTTCGCCCTCCATCTTGTCTAGGATATTTCTTGATTTTCAGTTTTCTCGCAAGGTATTGTGGGAGCAAGTCAGAACTGAAGCGCTTTGAGGGTGCCCATGGAAAATCAAAATTTTGAGGGGATGTTAGCCCTCCCCCTTACCCCTCAAGCTACCTTAAAGTGGTATTGGGACGTTGCTCCACGGCGCGTGAACGCGCAACAGCGAGGGTTAGGGTTGAGATTTTCTATGTAGCAAATGAATGAGATTGGGCCATAGAGGCAACAACGGCAGTACTAGCTATCCAATAACTGCTGCCACTGTACAGAAATACAAACAAAATCAAGTCAAATATAGTGGAAAGTGGAGGACATGTACCCAACACCCTTTATGGGTCCAATAAATAATATACTTTAAAGTAAACAGGGGATTTAAATCCCTATGAGAAGGGCTCAGTCACACACACACACACACACACACACACACACACACACACACACACACACACACACACACACACACACACACACAGTGAGAGAGATGTGTGTACGCGCATGAGTAAAGCAAGTGCTGTAATACAACAAACTGCTCTAGAAGGCATCAGTTACAGTATAGACAGTACAATGTAACAGGAAGAGAGGAAGGCTAGCCGCACATGAAGAGTGCTTGTATGGAAGCTCCAACATGACAGGACGTGAAAGAAGGAGAGCAGGAAGAGGAAGCGGGACAGATATAGATTGGTTTTTAGTAGCCACTCCTGGAAACGTGCTCTTCCACCTGGGCCAGTGGCCATAAAGCCACCAGGGCTTATCAAAGCCTGCACCTTGAGCCAAATCAAGTCCTGACAGTGTATGACATCATGAGGAGAACACCAGACACACAATCCCATGGTGGGTTGTTATAACAATGTGTTAACATGGTCAGAAACAAAGAGCTAGCAAGTTCTATAGCTGATATTTTTTACCTTTGAAGATGGATCCAACATTTAAACCAGATCTAATCAGATCCAATATGAAAACCATTATTCAAAGCCATCGCCAGAGAGGCCAACAAGTGCATTAAACAGAAAGCATAACGTTACTGTTCCGAGTTATACAACTAAAACCCAATAGTATTTTGAGTTAATGTGTATAATAGGCTGTAGTTCAAGCTTAGTGTGTAAACAGGCTGTAGTTCTGGGGTGTATAAAGCAGGCTGTAGTTCTGGGGTGTGTAAAGCAGGCTGTAGTTCTGGGGTATGTAAAGCAGTCTGTAGGTCTGGGATGTGTAAAGCAGGCTGTAGGTCTGGGGTTTGTAAAGCAGGCTGTTGTTCTGGAGTGTGCAGTATGGGTGTGTCCCATCAGCTGTTCTGATTCAGACAGGAGAGACTCACAGACCATATGACCACAACACAATGACCCTCTTCTGCTCATGTCAACAATGTCTTACAGTAGTATAACCCAATGTCTGAACTTTGGGTGACTGCGCAGCGATTATCCAAAAGGATGCATAGAAACTCCCCCAGAAACCTTCACTATCGTGTGCTGGTCTGGACGTTATCCACTCGCAGTGATATAGTATAGTTATCAACCAGGTCGAATAATATGCAGAAACAGCATGTGTCGGTGACACTGTCAGTTGTTCTATGCATGGTCGGTGGTTACCTTCAGAGAGCTCCAACTCCAGCTCGGCCAGCCGCTCCCGGACCTCGGCCGGGAGTGTCACCGCGGCAGCCGGGAGGGCGACGGCGGCGGCGGCCGGCGGCGGCTCCATCAGCGGACCGCTGGAGGTCCTCTCAGCCATGGCGACCCGAGTTAAAGTCTTCAGCCCTTCAGAGGACCAGATCAGCAAGGATCAGCCCCTCTAGGCGAGCGTATAGTGTGGTAGTAGAGGTGGTGGTGGTGCTCTGGCTGCAGATGTGTGAGAAAAGACTCCACGGCCACGGGTCATGACACGGCTAGCTCAGAGGCTAGCGCACGGCCCCGTGTTGTGGACGTCCATCGTCCGCTGCGGATCTGCTCTGTCGGCCTCCCTGCTCTGTCGGCCTCCCTGCTCTCAGCCGCCCTCCTGACGGTGGCAAACTCCTCCAGACCGGGGACTTGACTCATTCAACTCCCCGCTGCTCCCTGCGGCGCAGGCGCCGTTGCGTCATAGCAACAGCAGCCGAAACCCTGCGCGTGGACGTCGGCTGTGCTCGTGTGCACGTGAGTGAGAGATAAGAGCAGCAGGGTAGAGGAGAGGTGGTTCTGCCCAGTGGACTCGCCAGTCATAGGTGCAGCCCTGGTATCCCCTCTTGCAATACTGTCTCGCCTCCTGCTGTCGCCAGGGTGCATTGCACACTACTGCCAACTAAGCCAATGGGGGATTATCACATAGATATATATAGAACATTTACAGTACGCAAAAAATTTACTTCGACGGAATGTTTCTGATCGTGCTTCAGCTTCAGATGCCGTCAAGAGGGGTCTCTGGTCGTAATCAGTCGCAAGTCCGTCCCTGACCAATCAGCATTCATTAGCAGAATGCTAGAGTGTACAGCCAACAACTGTAAACAAACTGTAAGAAATCGAAAGGACATAAGTAGGCCTACTCATTCATTCGACTTTTGAACTATAATCTATATTGAACTTGCGGAATCTACAATAAAATTTGCAATATTTCAATGACAAGCAGGTGAAAGAGACATATTTTGTCGTCTAGTATGGAAGCATATATGTAGCAAAATTCAAATGGCAATGCAATTTGCAATTTGCAATTCAATAAGTAATTACGTTATGCAATTGACAATGCATTATGCAATTTCATAATGTAATTTGTAAATACGTTATTCAAAGTGTATTTTAAAATGCAAAGTGACAATGCAATCCTCAATTAAATTTGCAAAAGTTATAACAATAAAAATACAATAACATTTTGTCAAATTCTTTGAGTTCCTTTATTCAAATTGAAAAGCTATAGCGTCCCCGTGATTGCAATCCACTTCGCCACGCTCCGTGTGTTGCGATATTCAAATGACATTTCAATCCGCAAAACGGAATCCAAAACGGAATCCAAAGAGGAAATCCAAAGAGGAATCCAAAGAGGAATCCAAAAAGTCAATATGCAAAGTGGCAAACGTATCAGCCACCAGCGGGAACTACGTCACTTTCTATTGTGTCAGACTGTTTTATGTGTGGGGGGAGGGAGTTCCAGAGCCTGGGTGCTGAACAGCTGAATGACCGGGCACCCATTCGTAATGAGTCGTGATGTGGGGATACATAGTAGTCTAGCAGAGGTTGAGCGGAGGGAGCGGGAGGGAGTGTATTCTTGGAGGAGGTCCCAGAGGTAACTGGGGGCTAGGTTGTGGAGAGCTTTGTAGGTGAGGAGTGGGTGGAGACGGTGGGTCTCCCGACCCTATGTTTCGCACCCAGTGCCTGTAGCACTTTGGAAATCTTTGTGTTTACCACACTGGCGTCAAAACGTACCCGTGAGGATAAGTCGTCTATCCTATCTCCCAGAACACGCACTCTATCTACTTCATCTGTGTCTTCAACACGATTGTTCTCCACATCATCGGCCAAACTTCGGAGCGTATCAATAATCACCATTGGTGACCATGGACCTGACACATACGAACTAGAAGTGAACAAGGAAATTACGAGCAAGTGACGTAGTTCCCGCCCAGACGCTGATTTGCTGATACGTTTGCCACTTTGCATATTGACTTTTTGGATTCCTCTTTGGATTCCTCTTTGGATTCCCTCTTTGGATTCCGTTTTGGATTCCGTTTTGCGGATTGAAATGTCATTTGAATATCGCAACACACGGAGCGTGGCGAAGTGGATTGCAATCACGGGGACGCTCCTGGCATACTCTGGGCTGGGAGGAAACAGGGGGAGAATCGGGCGGCCGGCCAAATGCCAGGTCAGCTGGGGTGCGAAGCTCCCTGCCCAACATCAGCAGAGCAGGCATGCAGGACGTCGACTCCTGTACAGCTGACCTGTAGGCCATGAGCACTAGAGGCAGATTAGTGTCCCAGTCCAGCTGATGCTCAGCCGAGACAATGGCCAGCTGCTGCTCCATAGAGCCGCCACTCTGTGGGTGCAGGGGGGTAGTACGGGGCTTCTGCATGTCCAGCCTGCTACATAAAGCCGCAAAGACACGGTATTCTAAATTTATAACCTGGTCGCTGTGGATGAACTCCGCTGCCCCAAAATGGCTAATCATCCCCCCGGCTAAAGCGCCCACTATGGTCTCTGCCCCCTGGTCAGGCAGGGGGCAGAGACCCCTGGTCAGGCAGAGCGGTCACTTGGTAAAATAGTCCATGGCCGTGAGGACATACTTGTTTCCCATCTCTGTACAGGGTAGCGGGCCCTCCACATCCACCCCAACCCTCTTCATAGGGAACCCCACAGCGCACTGCTGAAACTGGGCATGGGACCTTTCAGCGGGGCCTTTGCGAGCTGTGCAGCCATCACAGTGGCGACAGAAATCCTCAACGTCCCTCTTTTGCTGCCCCCAGTAGAAGCCAAGGCGGAGGCGACGCAGGGTCTTACGGGGAAGCGCAGGCATCAGAGGTAGTATTTGAAGTGCCGTACAGCTCTTACAATGGCCAGCAGCTCGCGACGAGTGACGCAGTAGTGGCGATCAGCCTTGTTAAATGTCCTGCTGTAATACGCCAACACCCGATTCCCGGCCCCTCCTGTGTCAGCACGGTGCCATTGCCGACGTTACTAGCGTCCATGTCCAGGATGAAGGGCAGGGCAGGATCAGGAGGGGAGAGCACCGGGGCTTTGGTGAGAGCTCCCTTGAGGGTCTCTCGAAGGCAGACTGGCAAAACTGGCAATGCCCACACAAACTCCCTGTCCTTCTGGAGCAGGCGGAACAGGGGAGCAGCCACGCAGGAGAATCTCCTCACAAAGCGCCTGTAGTAAGACGCCAGTCCGAGGAAGCATTTCAGCTGTCTGGTGTCAGTGGGGGTGGGCCAGTCCTGGACAGCTTGCACTTTGTCCTCCATGGTGCTAATGCCTTCTCCCCCCACCTTGTGGCCAAGGAAAGGTACCTCTCTCCTCAGGAAATGGCACTTATAAGGAAGGAGCTTTAACTTTACCATGGGTTTCTGCAAGTTATATTTGGGTTCTAGGGATATTGTAAGACATATTTATTATATAAAAAGTCAATTGTTAGGCCTAATTTCTCTGATATAAAGGAAATTACAAAAATAAGCCGACGGCAAGAAACCATTGACGCGCCCAGGACACGAACTCTGGTAGCCCGTACTCCAGGGCTACCGGATAAGAATCAACCATCATATCTATCGCTGATTGACGTTGTACCCGTCTGTTGGCATCGACTTTGCTCAGTTGTAAACGTTGTATACTGGTAAACCAGCTCTAGATAAGGGCAAGTGTTGCCTTCCATACAGTGGCAATACTGTATGTGCTTCTCATAAATAAAAGCAAAAGGATAGTAAGTGATAGGCTTACTATCACTTACTAGTTTAGTAAGTGATAGTTCTGTTTAGTTCTGACTGTTATTTATCGGATAAAAAAACCCTGCTGACTATGAAGAACTTTTAGATTCCCAAAGCATTGCACATCGCTGTCAGGATCATGCGTAAATGTGAGCGTCATCACTGTCGAGCCGTCTCGTTATCACCAGGACAGTGAACACGCCTTTTGTCCTCAGGGCTGACTTTGTGATTGGGCCATTGTCTTTGAGCCCATGACAATTCTGTGTGCAAAACGAGGCAGGTAACTTTTTAATAATTCCCTTCGTCTAATTGTGAAATCATCATCAAACAATCTACTCATTGAGCCAACAAGGCAAGTAATGTACAGGTTTATCCAGACAACAATGTCTGCATGTTACCTCAGCCCAAACCTAACTTCTGTTAGGTTCACAAAGAAAGTAACAGGGTAAAGTCATTGACATGAGCACACACTGCAGTATCATGACATAAGCTTTATTTTAGTACGAGCCAACAGACAAAGAGACTGTGACAAGCCTCAGAGTGATAGTCGCAGCCTCTAAAATATAGGATATTGCATTAGTAGAATAATAAATAACATCATACAAAATAAGTGGTTTATTGCGTTAAGATCATTATGCTTACTATTCCTCTTGTTTAATATATTACCTATTAGACGTTTATTCAATAATCAATGAAAGCCCAGCCATAATAATGCACAATTATTGTTAGGATATAATCCATGTATAAGTGTGAGTACGATAAGCACCACTAGAGGGCAGCCTCTGCATTCTAATGCAGGTTTAACTAAGATCTTGGCCCATCATGGGCATCTAATTAATGATGAAGAAACATGACTTATGTCAAGCAGAGATGCCTTCTGAGTGTGTGTTTCAGATCAATGTCGTATCTGGCTGCAGGATTCCTCTTGTTGTGATCGTAGATCAGCCCATTCAGTTCAGTGTGAATATCAACCAGATTGGTTTTCCTGTCAAAGAACAAAACGAGGGATTAGCGTGAACAATACAACGTTTATTTATATTTTTTATTTTTCCTTTATTTAACTAGGTGAAGTCCCATTGAGATATTGAAATCTCTTTAACAAGGGATTGGGGAATGTTTACATTTTATGATTGAGGTTGAGAACATGAAGCGACCCTCACAGACGTGTTATCAGACCCAATAACCAGCTGCTCTCTCTTACCTCCTCCTCCCCCTGAGCAGGCCGTCAGTGAGTGCCTCCAGGTAGACCGAACGGTGGTTCCCCTGCTCCAACTGACACTCGCTGGTCCAGCAGTGGCTCCAGAACACGTCCGCGTCCGTTGGGACCGCCGGCCCCCTGCTACACGCCACCCCGTCTGTCTCCAGGTCCGAGTCCTGGTGAGTGGGCGCGCCGCCGGGGCAGGCCTCGGGTTGCGGGACCGAGGGCTGCTGGATGCCGTACCTCTGGATGAAGAACAGCTTGGGTTTGCCAGCAAGCATGGGGCAGTTATTCCCTGAGAACAGGTGTCGGACGAGGTCCAGGTCCAGGCCAGCGCCTCGCTGGGCGGGGTCCGTGGCCAGCAGGCGGGTGGAGGTCCCCCGGCTGATGATGCAGCAGACGAAGGCGTCAGCGCAATGCTGCGCCCCCACCCGCAGGGACACCTCCCTCAGAAGGGATTCCGTGGTGTGGGCGCTCAGCAACTGGTGGAGCTCCACCCGGAAATGGAGCTCTCTGAATGCTTGCTCCAACCTCTCTGAGCGGGTTGAGAGACCAACAGTTAGAGGGTTGGGATGGGATACTGGTACACTTTATTAGTTAGGGAGCGATGGTTCATGGATGGGGTGTTGACTCCCAGTCAAAGTTACTGGGTTTGATCCGAAAGTATCCACAATCCACTTTTAGGCATCCTGCTGCTTAATGACAGTGGATCACTTTGGACAAAAGTCCACATTTTGACCGTACAGAGCTATGCTTAGACAGGCATACTAGAAGCTGGTGTGATGCATAATATGGACACATCCAAAGGCCAAACTACAACTAGTATGAGAAACTATTGAGGGCCATTTTCACGGTCTTTATTGGAGGGGAAAAGCCTGCACATCCTCACCTCCGTCAGCTCCAACGCAGTCGATGATGAGACAGAATCCTCTCTGCTCCGCTTTCAGACTGTACTCCTCGATCACACTCTACAAGACAGTGAGGGGATTAACCCAGATGCACCTCACATCACTCTTCTTGTGTTATTTATATTTTATATATATATATATATATATATATAATATATATATGTATATATATATCAGGGGAGGCTTCTCCAGTGAGGAGAGGGAGGAAGATCCTCCTTAACATCGTTGTAGAATAAAAAAATGTAGATTGCCCAGACTACAAATGAATTAATGCCATTAAATATGACTACTTTAATGCCTTTGTATATGTAAT
Source organism: Gadus chalcogrammus (assembly GCF_026213295.1). Lineage (NCBI taxonomy): Eukaryota > Metazoa > Chordata > Actinopteri > Gadiformes > Gadidae > Gadus > Gadus chalcogrammus. The sequence continues at coordinate 22,431,838 of NC_079431.1, forward strand.
GTTCGTTTCCCTCGGTAAAGGGACATTAGCATCCCCTATTGCCTATTGACAATTAGTAATTGAGTAATTGTAATGAGTAATTGTCAACAAGTCAAATAATCCCTGCCTCCATTGACTCCCATTAATTTCCCCGAAAGTGTTGGCGGCCGGTGAATAACATGGGGTTCAATGGGAGAGAGGAGGAAAGTCCTCCTCTGAGTGGGTGTGACTAGCTAAGGGATCTTGAACTCGCCTATGTCTGTTCATAGCGCATGGCTGTGCTATGAACCAATGAGCAGGAGCCCAGGCTGTGGAGCAGCCTGGAGGGAGGGGTTATCCCCTCAAGTTTAGGCTACGAGAATCAACGAACCCGCTCAGTCGTATGCCTCGCTCCCACAGAACGGTGTGCTACTGTTCGTTGCGGTACAGTGCGTCTCGGTTCGGTTATATTGGCGTTTCTGTAGCCTGCGGATGGGCTGCGGAGCCCGCGGCCGGGCAGGGCTGCCCGCGGCCAGGATGCGGATCCCGCGGCCGGGCAGGGCTGCCCGCAGCCGGGCTGCGGAGCCTGCTGCCGGGCTGCCCGTGACCGATCTGCGGAGCCCGCGGGGAGGATTGACTTGATGTATATTTGAAGTCCCTCAATCTTAATTGGCTTAACACCATGACCAAAATTCTGAAACATCCATTAACATCCGCTTTTGCCTCAAACAATGTTAGGCTTACAGCCCATGCAAATAGTGGTGAAATAAAGTTATTTGAATTGTTTGTTACTCTGACCATTCTGTTTGATATTGTGGAAAGGATGTTAGTGAATGAATCAGAGCATGATGCATTTTAAACGGCATCACTTTTGGTCTTCTGTCTTCATTTTTCTTAAAACAATTGTAGCTGAAAATAAAATTAGCCAAATTACGACCAATAGCTTCAGTCGTTGAAGGCAAAAATAGGCCCAATGGTAGGCCCCGATTTTTTTATTGAGTTTTACAAATTAAGAGTAGACCTGATTTGACTAATTGGCATTGCATCCTTTCCTTCTGCCCTTATAGTCCAAGACATGCTGCCCACCAGCTTTCAAAGTACAATGCTGCCACTAGTGGATTTTATCAATAATTATCCCACCCTAATATTTTGTAGTTCCCCAAAACACCCTGAAACAACTTGAGCCTCACATACTTATGCCACCATACGCAGGCAAGCAGGCCAATGGCAATCAAGCACGCAGTCCTTTCTCCCTCACTTTAAAAACCACCAGCCGCCACTGATATATATATATATACAATGTGTCCTGTCTGGATGTTATTTAAAATCCTGTGCAGAAATAATGTTATTTAATTAACAGTATTTCTGCACATGCAAGCAAAAAGATAACAATAGAGTTGTTTTGATTTTTAATCTATCAGTATCAATGTATAGGTCGTCTGATGGTGGATGTTTTTCTCCATTATAGCGGAAAAACTGTGCCAAAAAGATGTGTCTTCACAGCAATTTGTATCCTCAAGATGAGATCGACCAATGCATGAAAGCAGATCCCACCTCACAACAAACGGTTGACAGTTGTGACACAAGTCAACGTGCATTTGTGGATATTCACAGATGTGAATAGGATTTGCTGTTCACAAAACTTAACTTACAAGTGTATCGTTTATGTATACACGTCACAAAACCATATTTAGATGTGTGGATTTCGGCACTAAATACACTCCATAAATTACCTCCTGGCTGACTGGCGTTGACACCGGTACTGTGGAGATTTGTGGAGCTGAAAACAAGAAGGGATGAGAAGATGAAAGTCAATGGGGATCAGTCAACGGACGGAGCCAGTGGGCACGAGGCGTAAAGCCCGATCCATACCTCCGGATCCGGACGAAATTCGTCCGTCGCCCCAAACGTTGCCTCCGGAACTACCCTTCATACTTCCGTCTGGTTTCAGCGTTGTTATGGATGTTACGCAATAAATCCTCTAGAGGGCAGTGACTGTCGTTTCACAAATGAACGGCATCGACAATCGCAAACATGACATCTGTAGAGATGATTTTGCTTTGTGTCATTCGAAATCGGCAAAAAAAAAAGGGTAGGCCTAGGCGGTGGTGGCATGTGACACCCCTCACCAACCCGCAGATTATCTCCTCAAAATGTAGTTAAATGACCAGTTACAACTCATTGCCATAGCAGGAGAACAATACAATAAAAAGGTCAGGTATATAGTATAATATAAGTACAAAACGTTAAATACAATATATATATATATATATATATATATACACTCATATATATATATATATATATATATATATATATATACACATCAGTGGCGGCTGGTGGTTTTTAAAGTGAGGGAGGAAGGACTGCGCGCTTGGTTGCCATTGGCCTGCTTGCACTGTTGGTGTATGGTGGCATAAGAATGTGAGACTCAAGTTGTTTCAGGGTGTTTTGGTGAACTACAAAATAGCAGGGAGGGAGTTATGTGAACAAAATGTATACAAAGCCACCAGTGGCATCACTGTAATTTGAGAAGGAAAGGATGCAAAGCATATTAGTCAAATCAGGCCTACTATTGATTTGTAAAAGTAAATAAAAAAATCTGGGCCTATTATTGGGCCTATTTTTGCCCTCACTGACTGTAGTAATCTAGCTATGTTTATTTTCAGTTACAATTGCTTGTAATGCTACCAGTAAGTCATGCGTACCTAGCAAACCATGTAGCACTCACAACACTGACGTTGCCATTACTTCTGATGACCTTGATTTTGGGCAGTGGTCTACCTCTTTCTGAATGAATGGAATGGTTTTTGTAATAAGACGTTAACAATATCCTCCGTTTCCAATGTTTCCATTGTGCATTTAGGATCTTGCTATCGCAGATTTCACTTGCTCTGCGTCTCTCAGACTGAGCACCGCGGAAATGCAGACCGGGTTTGTTATCGACAGCGTTGCCAGATTGGGCAGATTTCCCGCCCAATGATAATTTTTCCAGCCTAACATGGTTAAAAGTAGCCCAATTGGGTGGGAAATCAGACCAATCTGACAACACTGCTCAACATCCAGGGATCCTGCTTATTGGTTCATAGCGCAGACGGATAGATCTTTGCGCGAATCAGACCCCTTAAGGTCCCACCCACTCAGAGGAGGATTTTCCTCCTCTCTCCCATTGAAACCCATGTTATCCACCGGCCGCCAGTACTTTCTGGAAAATGAATGGGAGTCAACGGCGGCGGAGGGAGGACGTTCCTCCCTGAAGTAATTGTCAATAGGCGATAGGGGGTGCTAATGTCCCTTTACCCAGGGAAACGAACATTATATATTCAAAGGCAATAAAGTAGTCATATTTAAGGGCATTAATTCATTACAATAGTCGGGGCAATCTACATTTTTTATTCTCAACAATGTTAGGGAGGATCTTCCTCCCTCTCCTCAATGGAGAAGCCTCCACTGATACACATATCAGATATTATACTACTCTATCTATTTTCGTCCGTCGCCCCAAACGTTGCCCCCGGAACTACCCTTCATACCTCCGTCTGGTTTCAGCATTGTTATGGATGTTACGCAATAAATCCTCTAGAGGGCAGTGACTGTCATTTCACAAATGAACGGCATCCACAATCGCAAACATTACATCTGTAGAGATGATTTTGCTTTGCGTCATCCGAAATCGGCAAAAAAATGTGCAAAAAGTGTGTGGTGGCATGTGACACCCCTCACCAACCCGCAGATTATCTCCTCAAAATGTTGTTAAATGACCAGTTACAACTCATTGCCAAAATAGGGCAAAAATTAAATAAAAAGGTCAGGTTTATAGTATAATATAAGTATAAAAAGTTAAATACAATATATACATATCAGATATTATACTGCTCTATCTATTTTCGCGAATGGTCTGACTTTTGACTCTATACTGCTGCCTCGATTTCCGGGGGTATTGCTCCGTTTCTCCCGGAGCACTCCGGATTCGTAAGCTCAGAGGCGACGGACCCATTGACGGACGAAACACCTCCGGGACCGGACGAAACGGTCTGCACGAGGCAGTCTGGGTCTGCCTCGTGCCCACTACCTCCGTCCGTTGACTGATCCCCATTGACTTTGAATGGGGACGGACGCGCAATGCATTGTGGATCCGTGCGCTGAAGGCTCCGTCAAAAAGTTGAAATTTGTTCAACTTTTTCGGCAGCGACGGATCCGTCATCCAATCAGAACACGTATGCAAATTTAAGCACTGTGACACAACTCGGGCTCTGACGACCCTGGAAACCTCCCCCATCCGTCGGCCATGCCTTCTGAGTCCTTTGACTGACGGTGCAGTGGCCATCACGCCTCGTGCCCACTACCTCCGTCCGTTGACTGATCCCCATTGTCTTTGAATGGGGACGGACGCGCAATGCATTGTGGATCCGTCCGTCCGTTGGAGCCTTCGGCTCCGTCAAAAAGTTGAAAAATGTTCAACTTTTTCGGCAGCGACGGATCCGTCATCCAATCAGATCGCGTATGCAAATGTAAGCACTGTGAGTCTTTGCAGATGCATCCGTCAGCCAATCAAATCGGTTCGCCGGGTTCTTCCCGCTTCTTCATGCTTGTTGCGAGGCAAGATGACCCGCTTTCCCGCTTTCCAGTATCGTCAGAGCCCGAGTCGCGTCACAGTGCTTACATTTGCATACGCGATCTGATTGGATGACGGATCCGTCGCTGCCGAAAAAGTTGAACATTTTTAATTTTTTTACTGAGCCAAAGGCTCCAACGGAACGGACGGATCCACAATGCATTGCGCGTCCGTCCCCATTCAAAGTCAATGGAGATCAGTCAACGGACGGAGGTAGTGGGCACGGGGCATTAAGGCCGATCCATACCTTTCGGATCCGGACGAGTATCCGTATTTACCGTAGGGTGTGAATGGGCCTTTACGCCTCGTGCCCACTGCCTCCGTCCGTTGACTGATCCCCATTCTTTGGATGGGGACGGACGCGCAATGCATTGTGGATCCGTGCGCTGAAGGCTCTGTCAAAAAGGTGAACAATTTTCTACTTTTTCGGCAGCGACGGATCCGTCATCCAATCAGATCACGTATGTAAATTTAAGCACTGTGACACTACTCGGGCCCTGACAACCCTGGAAACCTCCCCCATCCGTCAGCCACACCTTCCCAGTCCTTTGACTGACGGTGCAGTGGGCACGAGGCGTTACTCTTTTCATTTATAATAGATGACGGATGGCAATGGCATTTCTATCAAATAACACTGACCCCACCTTTCGTGCCCACTGCACCGTCAATCAAAGGACGTCGGAAGGCGTGGCTGACGGATGGGGGAGCTTTCCAGGGTCGTCAGAGCCCGAGTAGTGTCACAGTGCTTACATTTGAATACGCAATCTGATTGGATGACGGATCCACCGCTGCCGAAAAAGTTTACACTTTTCAACTTTTTGATGGAGCCGAAGGCTCCAACGGGGCGCACGGATCCACAATGCATTGCGCGTCCGTCGATCAGTCAACGGACGTACTCGGTACGGTACAGATGGCCTAGTGTTAGTGCGCCCTAACAGTAAGGTATGCGTGTGTATGTCCAAGACCATTTTACATATAAACTTACCATTGTGGAAGGTCTGTGTGTGGTTTAGTTGTTGGAGAGGATAAGAATGAGTTTGAGTTGGACACTGAAAAGAGAGGTGAAAAAAAGGTAAAAAAATGGTTCGGTGGATTTAGATGAGGGTCCAAAAACAAGTTTCTTTCAAGCTTTCTACTTACATGAGCTGCAGTACTCTGCTGTGGAGCTGTCGGGTGAGGGAGTGACTGTATCTGAAGGGCTCCATCTATTTGGTTGTGATGCAAATATTAGCATTTATTTAAATATTCAGCACTGTATCAATATGACAGGTGTATAGCAAGTTACACTAGCGCTTCACAGTGGCTTTGATAGTATATGGCGATATAAATATAAAACAATAATATATTTTGACATTACGACAGTCTTTTATTGGAACCATCTTATAGCAATATGTAACATACAAAAATACAACCCACAATTATTTGTTTGTTGCCGTTTAAAAAGCCAATTAAAAAAAACCTAGGAAAATTTATAGTTATAATTGAAATCCACTCCCACCTGATTGCTTATACAGACAAACTTTTTTTGCTAGATCAATCCTGTCAATATTTCTCAGACACTTTTCAATGAAGTCCAAGTGTTCAGGGGAACATTTATCCAGTTTCTCCAGTTCAACCACCACATCCAGGAAATACTATAAAGAAGAACAATAACATCCATGCATATGATTTGTCTATTTTGTATTTTTTTTATAGGTGATCTAAAATGATGCATTATAAATCGAATGGTAATTCTACAATCGCTGGGGAAAATATTAAACCCATGCATGGTCGAGGCCAAACCTCAAAGACTAATAGTCTTTGAGGTTTAACCACACTTTTATTATTCATACATTTGTGGAATCCTGTGCATCATTGGAATGTGAACAGCCATCAGATGTGCCATGTAAACGCGGCTACAAGCCGCGTTTACATGGCACATCTGATCCGCATATATTTCTATGCGGCATTGATCTGTTCCTAAAAATGTGATCCGAATGTAGGCCTACTGTATACATGGCAGTAACAAAAGTGTCTGTTATGTCTCTCGCGCACACCTGAGTCTGAAACATCTCTGGACCGGCGGCGACATAATGGATGTCTTATCACTATCGGGGATTTTAAATTTGATTTTAATGAAAGCACAGCAGGAGAGAGCTTTTCTCTGTCTGCTCCTTCAATTAAGAAGGAGGAGGACAGCGCAGCTACGTCAATTTCTCGATAGATCTTTATATTTACCCCAAGCTCCGCCGCAAACAAGAGGAATTTGGATGGGAGTCCGCAGCCAAGACTGGTGGGAGAGAGTGGTCTCTCTAAGTTAAGAAGTATTTTAACGTTCAGCCTGCAAAAGTACTAGTAGTAGCCTACTCATTTACAGTTATCCCGGACGCGCGCGGACACTACGATACGGTAGTGTTAATTTACTTGTTTTTTGTAAGCCTTTTCGCTAAAAACTGTTTAGCGTATACATCGTATAGCCGACAGGAACTTTTGGACATCGGTTCCTGCAATTCCGTCAACTTTACGGACGCATTCGGTCTCATCTCGGAAATAGCCAGGACAGCGGAGCCAACTGTCAAACGGATCCGGAGCACCAACGGACAGCGGCGGCGTCACAGATGTAAACAGAGAGGGTCGCGCGGAGGTCTGAATGCCAGGCTAAAACTAGCGCCTCACAGACCATCGCTTCCCAGCATCTTTCTCGCCAATGTCCGATCTCTGGCTAACAAAATGGATGAACTGCGACTGAGGATCACCACCAATAAATGGATTGTGGACAGCAACATCATGATTTTCACAGAAACCTGGCTCAACAGCAACGTTCCGGATAGCGCCATCGATCTAGCAGAACGCTACACTCTCCGTGCAGACAGAACGAAGGAGTCCGGTAAGACTAGAGGTGGGGGTCTGTGTATTTATGTCAACAAAGCTTGGTGCACGGACACTACCACCATCGAAAGTCACTGCTCGGATAACATAGAATATCTAATGCTGAAATGTAGACCTTTCTATCTGCCCAGAGAGTTTACATCCACCATTGTGACTGCAGCCTACATTCCCCCGGACGCTAATGCTGCATTTGCAATGAAAGAACTGCACAATGCAATCAGTAAACAACAGACTCTGACCCCCGAGGCAGCCTTTATTGTTGCGGGTGACTTCAACCACTACATATTGATATATACGCATCCTCTGTTCTGAAACGTATGAACTCTGAAATCAACAGTGTCACCACCCTCAAACGGATTACCATATTCCCTAACCAGAAGCCTTGGATGAACAGAGAGGTCCGACTCCTATTGAAGGCACGCGACATCGCCTTCAGTTCAGGTGATGCTCGGGCCTATAGCTCAACCAGGGCTAACATGAAGAGGGGCATCAAAGCGGCCAGGCACTGCTACAAGCTGAGGATCGAGGAGCACTTTAAGAGCAACTCTGACACCCGACGCATGTGGCAGGGCATCCAGGCCATTACGGATTACAAACCGGCCAACATCTCCCCCCCATCCAGTGACGCCACCCTTCCTGATGCGCTTAACCACTTTTATGGACGCTTTGATAGGGAAAACAGGGAGGTGGCCATCAAGGATGTGCTCCCTGCAGACCACCAGCCCCTCACTCTCTCCCCCATTGACGTGTGTGCAGCACTGAGCAGGACTAATGCACGGAAGGCTGCTGGGCCTGATGGTATCCCCGGACGGGTTCTCAGGGCCTGTGCTGTGCAGCTGACTGAGGTCTGGACTGACATTTTCAACCTGTCACTAGCCCAAGCAGTTGTCCCCGTTTGCCTCAATACTCCTCCATCGTGCCGGTGACAAAACACTCCACTGCAGCAAGCCTGAATGACTTCCGCCCAGTTGCACTTACCCCCATCATCTCAAAGTGCTTCGAGAGGCTAGTCCTGGCTCACCTCAAAACCTGCCTGCCACCCACACTGGACCCTTTCCAATTCGCCTACCGCCAGAACAGGAGCACAGAGGATGCCATCTCCACGGCACTCCACTCCGCCCTCTCCCACCTTGACAACAGCAACACCTATGTCAGAATGCTGTTTATTGACTTCAGCTCAGCGTTCAACACCATCATCCCCTCCAAACTGATCACCAAGCTTACTGAGCTGGCATCAACACCTCCCTCTGCACCTGGATACAGGACTTCCTAACCAACAGACCACAGTCTGTCAGGTTGGATGAACACACTTCCTCAACCCTCACCCTGAACACTGCCGTTCCACAGGGCTGTGTGCTGAGCCCCCTCCTCTACTCCCTCTTCACCTACGACTGCACAACTATACATGGTTCCAATACGATTGTCAAGTTTGCAGACGACACTACAGTGATTGGTCTCATCAGCAACAACGATGAGACGGCCTATAGGGAGGAGGTCCAACACCTAACTGCATGGTGCGCCAACAACAACCTGGCTCTCAACACTAAGAAGACGAAAGAGCTCATCGTTGACTTCAGGAAGTCTAGAGGTGGCACACACACCCCCATCCGTATCAACGGGAGAGAGGTTGAGCGCGTCACCAGCTATAGGTTCCTAGGTGTCCACATCTCAGAGGACCTCTCTTGGACCCTCAACACCTCTAAGATGATCAAGAAGGCTCACCAGCGTCTCTTCTTCTTGAGGAAATTAAAAAAGGCCCATCCGTCTCCTCAGATCCTGGTGAACTTCTACCGCAGCATCATTGAGAGCATCCTTACCAACTGTGTCACAGTATGGTATGGCAACTGCTCTGTCTCTGACCGGAAAGCCCTGCAGAGGGTGGTGAAAACTGCGCAACGCATCATCGGTTCCTCACTCCCATCCATCGAGGCTGTCCAGCACAAGCGATGCCTGCGAAAGGCGCGTGGCATCTGCAAGGACTGTTCTCACCCCAACCACAGACTGTTCACCCTCCTCCCCTCTGGGAGGCGCTACAGGTCTCTCCGGACCCGGACTAGCAGGTTTAGGGGAAGCTTTTTCCCTGCGGCTGTCACCCTCCTAAACTCTACCCCCCCCCCGCGGCCATTCATTGCACTAATCCATGCTAGTTGACTGAACAATTATCCCTCTACTTGAATTTACATATCCCCTGTATCAACACCCATAGTACTCTATTTTTATTTCTATTTCTATTTATATCCATGCTAGTTGACTGAACAATTATCCCTCTACTTGAATATTTATATTACTATATTTATATTTATTTATATTTACTGCACTTATTGTAACTATGCTGCTCCGATAATTCTCTGATAATTCATCTACAAACTGCACTTTACTGCTCCTTTGCACTTCCGGTAGGTCACAAAACCTAATTTCGTTGTACTCTGCAGTGTCTGCACAATGACAATAAAGTGAATCCAATCCAATCCAATACGCGTACACGTCATTAATAAACAAACACCCATGTGCCGTCGCTTAGCAACCGGACACGCTTACCGGACTACTTTTACGGAGTGGTAACAAAGACGTGAATCAGGCAATAAATCCACTTTCCTTGACAGCGGTCGAGTTCGGTGTGCTTAAAAGTACCGACGGAGCTCAGTGGACCAATTGCGAACTAATGCAGCTGCAGCCCAATCTATTCGGAATAAGTGTATACATGGCGATTAAAACTGACTACACCACCTCTTCTATTCGGAATAGAATCTATGCCGAACAGCTAATTGTATTCCGAATGAGGCGTATATATTGTAGCGACCCTGGGACAGTTAAATAGTTTGTGTGTTATGTGTTGCATTGTATTTCGTTGTCCGTTATGCCAGTTGTTCCATGTGCATGTATTGTAATGTTCCTCTTGTCAATCTGTGTGGGGGCGAATCATTAGGTCAGCTGGGGGAGGGCCTTGGAAGAACAGGAGGGTGGGGGCCTGCACGTGAGTGAGACCGTGTTGGGGGTTGCCGGGGTAACCGGGTTTGTTTTGGTGTGGGTTCTCTGCCGTTGTTTACGGGTTTCAGTGATCTGGTTTTGGTTCATTACAAGTTCCTTCAATTACTAATGACTCGACATCGTTATGTCACCGGCGAGGTCATTACAATATGATCATTTTCTGTTCCGCATAGAAATCTATGCGGAACAGATGTGTCCATGTAAACGCGGCAGTGTCTTGGCCGATACTTCCTTCATTCAAGATATTGACATTTCTACGTCGAATGTATAGCTTACCTTAACTTTGTCAATTTTTTCTCTTGGTACCGTTCTACTTAATAAGAATATTAAGTTTTTTATATCTCCATTTGTTATATTCTCATTTATGTTCACCATCAGCACCCTGTGCAAATCAAACACATTTAATTTGGTTTAAGCTTTAACACTTGACTGTGGTAACTTTCCATGGATCTAAAGAGAGGTAGGCTACTCAGTTCTCACCTGTATCGGGACAACACATGCCTGTTCCCCAGGGCGCTCTCGACGTCATGAGCTTTGGTGCTGAACAACTTCCACAGAATGTCAAAGCGTTTTACCTCAAACAATAGTTCGACCAGAAACAGGTCATTCATCTGCCCCTGAATGACCCCCGACCTCAGGAACTCTCCAAGGCCCTCTTCGTTACTGTCCAGATCGAGGTGTCCACAGAGGTACAGCATGGTCCTGCACTCCCCCGAATCCAGGGCTCCGGCCATTTCGTTCACGGTCTTGAGCAGCTGCATGGTCGAGGCCATGGTGAGGGTTTATCCAGAATCAAAAGCGCTGTGAAGCAGACGCAAGCATGAAGGTCTGCATGTAGTTGCGTTTTAACCCCTTGGCTAACGTAACGGGTTCAATTCCCGCTTCGGAGCGCTATTCAAATTAAATCACAAAATACGACACTGGCCTCTTGGTTGTGACATAAACGAGAAATGCTCACATGTGTTTTTTTAAGTTTGCAATATTTAAATGTTTCAGAAATTGGATTTCACCTTAATGTAGGCTATTGCATGCCTTGCGCCCCTCTGTCCCCGTCTCTATGAGTAAAGTATCGACTGAGTGGTAACTTTGCGTATTTTACATACTTCTCGGAACATTTAAAAAATCCCTGGCGGTTTCTACGCAGCGCCAGCGGCTATTGCGAAAGAGAAACGAAACTAAAGATATGTGATAACTTCTGATATGCGTCACAATTTCGTCCTGTATGTGTTCATCTGGATTCCTTAACACATTAACAACTCCGGCTTGTACTGATATAGCAATTTTCTGAATTGGTAAGCACACTCAAAGATACACAGGCCAACAATACAAACTGACAACTACACATCATCCTAAAATAGAGGCCTTAGGTTATAAAGCTATACCTTACCCTGTCAGTAGCCTACATGTCCCCGTACACGACCAACTCCATCACTAATCACTCACAATTTACATCACTAATTACCTACTAATTACTTCTAGAAGCTCACTGTGAAACACGGGATTAGCCCACAGTGCTGTACAGATGAATCTACATTACTGAAGTGATCCGGGTGAGCTTCCTGGATCATCTAACCCCTCAGACACACCTCTATCCGAGCGCAGAAGGCGCACAGCGGCCAATAGCGGCGGCTCTCCACCAGTGGCTCACTGTTCTCCAGCAGTGGCTCTCTCCAGCCCCAGTGGTCGCAGTGTGTCGGGATACCACATGAAGAAGGTGCTCCCGGTCCAGGGATCCTCCTAAGGGAATAGTCCCACTCTTGTCTCTCGGACGTACCGATAGTCGTCCTGCGTTGTTGATGCAGTCCCTGGATGAGCGTTCACCGTTCAGCGACGTTCCTACAACGGGTGAGTGTCGGCTGTCCTAGCAGCCATCAGGGGTAATGCGTCTCCCAGGTAGTCGCAGTCCGGAACACCGCTACATGTGTGGCTGTGGATCCGAGTGTCCGATCCCCCGGTGTCCCAAATCACGACGCCCCCGGACTGCGCCCACATGGGCGATACATAACGGAACGGATCGGCTCACTCACACCACAAACCGGTATTTGTAACGCACCGATTGACCATCGACGTGTCATCGATGAGCTAGAATCGGATGTGTGAGTGACCAGGCATGGAGGTAGCTAGGGCTAGGTGCAGGTTGCTAACAGGCTGCTGTCGCTAGCCCTAGCTACCTCCATGCCTGCTGGAGCTACTTAGCTGCTAAAGCTAGCCGTGGTCGTGCTTAAGCCTTCGTGGCATCCCCGGTGTTTTGGTTTTAATGTGGTTCACGTTTTCATAACACCCAGGGTGAACGCCACCCGAGCGCCGATGGTGCTCAGAGGTGGGGTGCTGAAGTTAACGCACGGCACGACAGTCGATTGTCATGACTTTGGGTTGAATGATTGACCCAACGTCCTCGGATATCAGGGATAAACAGTGTAGGATTCAGTGGGTGGCCTGTGGGACCTGTGATTGTGATCAAAGGATGCCTTTATTGTTCTCTAAAGCAGCACCATCGTTTTGCCACCGTGTGTTATGGTGGCGATCATATCACAGACAGATGAACTATTCAAAATCCACATAATTCCATGCCATCTGCTGCCCATTTTCTATTATCATCATCCTCATCCCTCAGCCTCCTCCCTCTTCATCGTTTCCACTGTGTGCTGTGGGACCAGGCTGTCCTTCAGAACTACATTCTATTTTAGAAACTGCTTACCGACTCTGGGTCTCCTGCACTCACAGAAGGGCCTTTTTAGTTTCTGCTTGCCTGTACAGGCGTTTATTATGTTACACCTTCGTTTCTTGTCTGAAGGTTGTTGATAGCTGCGAGGCGCGAGCATTGAAATATGTTGCTGTGGATCATATGCATTGCTAAAAACATTCTTGTGAGTCAGAGCTCTTACGCAAGGGCTCCGAAGTAGTTTTTTATAATGCTGCATCTTTCGATGATCATTTGTACAGTATTATCTGATTGGAACATGCAATCAGGCGGTCAATGTATTATTGACGGTCTGTTATTGACTGTGTATGTGTGTGCACTATGTGGAATATATGTTGACTCTATGCAGCCAAACAATATAATCCAGCTTTCACCCCCTTACTTCTGCTTTGAACAGCTGGGGCTATGGTACTCTGATTGAACGTATTTACCAGGGGTCTGACATGAGTGCACAATGCCTGTCCACTGCTGTCTCTGTGCCCCATGGAGGGATTCACAGCCTGGAAGATCAGGGGCCAAAAATCCTAACTTCTCACCCTAACTTAAGTTAGGGACTCAAAGATAGGAAAAATCCTAACTTCCTATTACAGAAGCAGTCCCTAACCTGTTGGCCATTTCCTATCTTATCTTTGGCCTCCTATCTTATCTTAACTTGGGTAATCCTAACTGTTATGTAAATCAGTTTTTTGATCTGCAATCGTCAGTTTCTATGCATGAGATTGATAGAACGAGTTACTTTTAACATTAACAGAGACTGTTGATAAAGGATCTTTGTTAATAACGGCAAGATAGTTGCACTAGTACGACGTCATGGCGGGTATCGAAACAGGGAACAAGAAGAGGAGTTATAAAGTAGTAAAGTAATTCTTCCACCAAATTCAAAATGTAATGTCTTTGCAGGCGTTAAAATGAAATTAAAATATTGTCAGGAAAATTTAAGAAATCATTATGCGGCCCCGGTAGCCTTAATTCAGACATCACGTTTCTGTTGTGTTGATCATCGTCATCATTGTCAAGCAGACCTACTAGCAGTGCTGCTGCCATTTTTTTCAGTTATTGACAGTTATTTTGAATTTAGGACAGGGTGTATGGCCACCTAACTTAGGGATCCTAACTTAAGAAATTCCTAACTTAGGATAGTTCTGTAATCGATAAATTCCTATCTTAAGATAAGATAGGATTTCTTCCTAAATTAAGTTAGGAAACCTCCTTCTGTAATACCAAAACCTCTAAATGCTTTCCTATATCAAGATAGGATAGGATTTCAGAGTTAGGAAGTTTCTGTAATACAGCCCCAGAGCTCTAATTAGCCTGACGTGGATTAGCAGCAGTGGGGACTGTCCTCCACGACGCTCGCTCCCTTAGCGCCCGTGTATCACACAAGCAGCTTTACACAACGTCGGCAGCAATAGGAAAACAGGTTTGCTGCATTTGTAGTTCCCCCCCTCCGCCATAGGCAATGGCAGGGGGGAGAGGGCCCACGGGCTCTTTGATGATGCTAATCCTGCAGAGGATTCATATTGACTCAAGGTATATTAATGTTTATTAACTGTAAAAACCTTGAGCATAGCCCTACTGTTACAGAGCAGTCTAACATGTTTCTGTACTTCACAGAGACTGAGGCTGGGCTGTGAGGCCGGGCAGGTGGGTTGCATGCTTTCGTCAAGTCAAAGACGACCTCATGTCAGACTTCAGGCTTGTTTAATCATGATACACACCTGGGGCCTCATTACAGAAACTTCCTAACTCTGAAATCCTATCCTATCGTAAGATAGGAAGACATTTAGGGGTTTTGATATTACAGAAGGAGGTTTCCTAACTTAACTTAGGATGAAAACCTATCTTATCTTAAGATAGGAATTTAACCATTACAGAACTATCCTAAATTAGGATTTTCTTAAATTAGGCTCCCATACATTAGGTGGCCATACACCCTGTCCTAAATTCAAAATAACTGTCAATAACTGAAAAAAATGTCAGCAGCACTGCTAGTGGGTCTATGACAATGAAGACGAGGAACATCAACACAGAAATGTGATGGCTAAAAGGCTACCGAGAACGCATAATGATTTGTTACATTTGTATTTTAATTTCATTTTATCGCCTGCAAAGACATTTAATTTTGAATTTGGTGGAAGAATTACTTTACTACTTAATTACTACCTCTTCTTGTTCTCTCTACCAATACCCGCCATGACCGTAGTACTAGTACTGCTAGCTTGCCGTTAACAAAGATCCTCAACAGTCTCTGTTAACGTTAAAAGTAACTCATTCTATCAATCTCATGCCTCATGCACACTCTGAGTGCAGAAACAGACATAAACTGACGATTGCCGATCGAAAAATCGGATTGAAAGAACAGTTAGGATGACCTAAATTAAGATAAAATAGGATGCCAAAAATAAGATGGGAAACGGCCAACAGGTTAGGGACTGCTTCTGTAATAGGAAATTAGGATTTTTCCTATCTTTGAGTCTCTAATTTAAATTAGGTTGAGAAGTTAGGATTTTTTCTGTAATGAGGGCCCTGGGGCCGTATTACAGAAACCTCCTAACTCGAAAATCCTAGTCCTATCGGGTTTGGTAACTATGGTAACAAGGCTTGGGACCGGATTTAGGAAAAAAGTCATTACAGAACGGCAGATCCTAAAGTCAGTCCTTATCTTAACTCCAGATAGGAAATGTGTATTACAGAAATATCCTATATTACCAAAATCCCAAATAAACGGTCCTATCTTTAGGATGACCCATCAGCTCTCCTAACTGTTATTTACGTTACAAATTAGCGAGATGGCAGCTCTTTTATTACATGTAGTGCTGCAAAAGTGTAGACGTAGGCCTAATGGTGATCGACGAAATATGTTTGTTGAAAGGCTTAATCCGTAATCCGACTCCGTAACTACGGAGACCCCTTGAGCATTCGAAGTTCTCCGTTGGGATGTCGGATACGCAATGCGATTCGCCGCACGATCTATCCTTTATGTTGACTACAAACCATGTAAATAAACTTCCAAAGCTTTTCAAAATTTATTTGGTGTTTTATTAGTCCTTAATGTGCAAAGTAAACAATGTACGAAGTAAATAAGGTGCAAAGTCAAACCGGAGAAGTGATTCCGGAAATGATTGTGTTAGAGGACCAATCACAAGGCTGGCCGTCTCCGTTGCGTCGATGGATAGTAAAAAAATATTGGATGCGCACGTAAGCTTCATCTGTTGCTAGGTAACAGACATAAAAGCTGAATGTCGATGCTAGATCGACTCCTTAGGATATCTTAACCTGAGATACACACACAAACATATCCTATCTTAATTTAGGAATCCTATCTTATCTCAGGTTAAGATATCCTAAGTAGGCGATCTAGCATCGACATTCTTGAAGCTTACGTGCACATTCAATATTTTTCAACTATCCGTCGACGCAACGGTGACGGTAAGCGCTGAGATTGGTCCTCTAACTAAATCATTTCCGGAATCACTTTTCCAGTTTGATTCCGGTTCCGGTTCGACTGAGAACTTTGAATGCTCAAGGGGTCTCCGTAGTTAGGGAATCGGATTACGGATTAAGCCTTTCAACAAACATATTTCGTGGATCACCATTATGCCTACGTCTACAATTTTGCTTCGCTACATGTAATAAAAGTGCTGCCATCTCGCTAATTTGTAACAGTAAAGACATTTAGGAGAGCTGATGGGTCATCCTAAAATTAGGACAGTTTATTTGGGATTTTGGTAATGTAGGATATTTCTGTAATACACATTTCCTATTTGGAGTTAAGTTAAGACCCTGACTTTAGGATTGGCCGTTCTGTAATGACTTTTTTCCTAAATCCGATCCTTAACCTTGTTACCATGTTACCAAACCCGATAGGACTAGGATTTTCGAGTTAGGAAGTTTCTGTGATGCGTTCCCATATCCCCAACTTTGCTCGGCGAAGAAGCGGTTCAGGAATATATTATCAAGGAGGTGCATATGCACCAGCAGTATGTTGTACCACCCAGGATACGCTCTAGTTTACAGTCAGAATGCACACACTGGAAAATAATGAATTTACCGGTAGTTTATTTTGGTCAGCAGCAGAAGACTGGGGCTTGTTCTAGCGGTCTACTAGGCTTGCCATGTTCTTTTTGATAGCCTAAGTTTGGAATAGTGAAGGCTATCCGTTGTTGTTGTTTGTGCTGCAATTTTAGAGCAACTAAATACATTTTTTTTCCATTGTGCAACAGACTAGAAGGTGACCAAGAAAGTGCTGTAGTAGTAACAGCTCTGTTAACATCGTGAAAGAGTCTAGCTCTAATCTGCTACCCTTGAACGGACAGATAAAGGAAACCCCATTGCAAGTGTGGTCAGAGCCCTGGTTGATAATTAATAGTTTGAAGTTGGCCTCTTCCCTCTCGGCCAGTGTTACATGTATTGAATGGGGAATAGGGCCGCTATAAGGGCTCCTGCACACAAACAGCTGAGCTCATTTGCTGGGCGGATGGGAAAAATCGGGTCGCTGGATCTGTGATTGCCTTTAATGGGGATTTGTGAAGTCTATCTTAGATGCTGTAGTATCGACTGAATATGATCCCCACTATTGACGTGCACCTATGCTGCAGGGCTGATGACACACAGCCCACACCCCAGCTTCTCTTTCCATTGGACCCCTGTCCTGGACTTCATTGTGTGTGTGTGTGTGTGTGTGTGTGTGTGTGTGTGTGTGTGTGTGTGTGTGTGTGTGTGTGTGTGTGTGTGTGTGTGTGTGTGTGTGTGTGTGTGTGTGTGTGTGTGTGTGTGTGTGTGTGTGTGCGTGCGTGCGTGCGTGCGCACACACACTCGTGCGTGCGTGCGTGCGCACACACACTCGTATCTGTGTGCGTGCGCACACACACTCGTATCTGTGTGCGTGCGCACACACACTCGTATCTGTGTGCGTGCGCACACACACTCGTATCTGTGTGCGTGCGCACACACACTCGTATCTGTGTGCGTGCGCACACACACTCGTATCTGTGTGCGTGCGCACACACACTCGTATCTGTGTGCGTGCGCACACACACTCGTATCTGTGTGCGTGCGCACACACACTCGTATCTGTGTGCGTGCGCACACACACTCGTATCTGTGTGCGTGCGCACACACACTCGTATCTGTGTGCGTGCGCACACACACTCGTATCTGTGTGCGTGCGCGCACACACTCGTATCTGTGTGTGTGTGTGCGCACACACACTCGTATCTGTGTGCGCGCGCACGCACACTCGTATCTGTGTGCGCGCGCGCGCACACTCGTATCTGTGTGTGTGTGTGCGCGCGCACACTCGTATCTGTGTGTGTGTGTGTGCGCGCGCACACACACTCGTATCTGTGTGTGTGTGTGCGTGCGCGCACACACACTCGTATCTGTGTGTGTGTGTGTGTGCGCGCCGCGCGCACACACACTCGTATCTGTGTGTGTGTGTGTGCGCGCGCACACACTCGTATCTGTGTGTGTGTGTGTGTGCGCGCACACACTCGTATCTGTGTGTGTGTGTGTGCGCGCACACACACACTCGTATCTGTGTGTGTGTGTGTGCGCGCACACACACGAGTGTGTGTGTGTGTGTGTGTGTGTGTGTGTGTGTGTGTGTGTGTGTGTGTGTGTGTGTGTGTGTGTGTGTGTGTGTGTGTGTGTGTGTGTGTGTGTGTGTGTGTGTGTGTGCGCACACACACACTCGTATCTGTGTGTGGCGTGTGTGTACTAAGCATGCCTTTGTGTGCACGTGAGGAACACGCACAACATTAAATACAAGACTTAAGCACCACAGCTGTAGCACAAGTTGACTGGCTGGATTCAGAGTTGAGCACTAAGCAGGGATGCAGCATTGTCGTGCAGCGTCCCAAAAGCAAGCTAAACCTGGGCGTGCAGTGTCAGGCAATCTGACCCTTAGATCCATTCGATGTTGTTGAATGCATCTACAGGGAAACTGTTGGGATGACATGAAAACATCATCATCATCCTTATCTGCTAGACCCAAGGTGTGTGCAGATATTCTACGTGTGTTGCGTTTCCTTTAAGCTGATCCATCAATAGTGCCTGTATGATTTCCCTTTGGGTGAATGTTGCTCCTACTGCCTAGTCTGCAGTGCAACTCACCAAAGCTTTGCACAATGTTCAAACCACCTTTCTGCTTTGTGATGATTGGAAGTAGGCCTTCTCTCCTTCTATGGAAATGTTAACCTCCACAGACTGATGCCTTAAAACAGCAATCCTTCCTGATATTGGGTTAGGTTTACGGTTAGCTTGATTAGTCCCATTAGAAGTGCAAAGAAAACTTAACAGTAATCGGCAGCTGGAAGGGATGATTTACCAGGGCCCACCCTGGGCCCACCCTGGTAGATGAACAACAAGCCAAATGTTGTTCACAGGCACCCCCTACCGCTTTTTGGAACGGAGATGGTAGCGTGTGAACACGGAGCTAATTTTGAGAGGGGGACTCGGCCGCAGCTCTGCCTGATGTTCAAAACCTTTTTGAATTTGGCTCATACATAGCTGGTCTGAGTGAGCAGTTCTCCAAAAAGAGAATAATTCTGCATAATTCTAGATTCATCCTCTACTACCTCGTCCCGTTTGCGGAATGGATACATGGTGTACAGGCCTTATTTTGCATGCTTAAAATGTTGGACCCATAATCTCTGTCAGGATTTTCATTTTCATCAGCTATCAACAATTTGGGAGTTTGATTAAATTATTGGCCAAGTTATGTGGAAATCTAAATATTTAAATGAACAGTTTCAAACAACTCCACTTCAGAATGTGCCTGACCCTTGAAACCAGTTATGCTGGAGAAGGGCGGCAAAGCCAAATGGAGCAATACTTTTATCAGTCATTACATGTTATAGTAGTTGTAGTTTGACCTTTTTAATAGTTCACTTTTTGTATGAGACGTGACCAACTGTTGCTCTTCAACAAGAGGAAGTGACACATCCTGTTTTTT
The DNA here is from genome assembly GCF_026213295.1 of Gadus chalcogrammus. Lineage (NCBI taxonomy): Eukaryota > Metazoa > Chordata > Actinopteri > Gadiformes > Gadidae > Gadus > Gadus chalcogrammus. The sequence continues at coordinate 22,451,923 of NC_079431.1, forward strand.
TTTACCAGAGCTGTTGTTCCAAATGAATAACCAGTAACTAGTAGGTTATCCAGATGGTACGCCGACCTGAGCCTACCCTGAGCTGAGCCTACCCTGACCTGACCTGATCCGACCTTATCCTGACCTGGGCCTACCCTGAGCTGGGCCTACCCGTACCTGAACTGATCCTACCCTGACCTGAGGGTAGGCTAGAGTGAAAGTATCTGATGCCATAACCCGACAATGACTTTCTTTAAACCAGATTGTTTCTATGTCTGGTAGCACGAGCCCGACATGTCAGCATAATCTTCTTTGGTGTCATGGCTACTGTACAATTAGCGTTTTTTTGTGGAAACATACTACAGGGCTTCCAGCGTCCATCAATCCATGATGTGTGAGAACGGACTAATCACAATATGGACTGAACGCTGAACATTAGGGGCAAAACTGAACACAATGATATCTAAAGCAGCTGTTTTCCCTGCCCTCTTCAGCTTTTATTTGGTGTACGACAACATGTCGGACTCAAGGGGGGGACAGAAAACAAGCTGTTCATCATTTACAGCACACACTCACACAGGAAGCTGCTTGACCGGGTGGTTGCCTGTGTGTCCAGGCCAAGCTAATTGTCCATTGTTATTTCCAGCCGTGCTGCAGTTACCTGCCAGACTGTCTGTCCGTTCTCACCCTGCTCCCTTGTGGAACGAGCCACGGCTCACCCCTGCTACCAAGTTGAGCAGAGGCCACAGGCCGGCTCATTCCAGGAGCCACTAGCTGGCTCATTCCAGGGGCTACGAGCTGGGAAGCCATGAAGCCTCATGAGGAAATTCCCTCTGCCTTCCTGTTCCTCTCTTAATTCGCACCATCTTTCCCCGCCTTCGTTAAATGTGACTGCATGACCTTCTCTCACATGATCAGTAGCTGGCGTATTAAACCATCTCTCCAGTTAAAACTACTCATGTTGATATTGCTGCATTGCTCTGTTGTAGAGACACCGTAGCAATACCTCTAACACCCAAGTCCCGCCCTTGGAACCATGGAGTCATCTAATCGCATTTATATCAAAATGAAACCGCCAATATGTGTAGGGTCCGAGAGGGTAAATTGAGGTGCGAACTCAGAGCGGTATATAACCTCGTTCGTGCTGACCATGCCGAGAAAAAGGCGTGCATAAGACAGGCATATTTGGCAGTGTAAAAACGTTTAGTAATGCAGCTAGTTCCACTGTTAATTCTGGAGAATATCTTGCTTAACCTCCACACAATAGCATATTCGATTATTAATTTGGATAATCCTGCATTTTTTTTCTAAATAATGGCATTTCAATTGAAGGGAAGTGTGTGTGTGTGTGTGTGTGTGTGTGTGTGTGTGTGTGTGTGTGTGTGTGTGTGTGTGTGTGTGTGTGTGTGTGTGTGTGTGTGTGTGTCTCTCTCTCTCTCTCTCTCTCTCTCTCTCTCTCTCTCTCTCTCTCTCTCTCTCTCTCTCTCTCTCTCTCTCTCTCTCTCTCTCTCTCTCTCTCTCTCTCTCTCTCTCTCTCTCTCTCTCTCTCTCTCTCTCTCTCTCTCTCTCTCTCTCTCTCTCTCTCTCTCTCTCTCTCTCTCTCTCTCTCTCTCTCTCTCCTGGCTGTTGGAGACCTCACGGTCCCTCCACTCCACGGGCCATCGCTCTCCCCCGTGCTGGTGGCTGTTTGTTCATAGCGTTTTGTCTTATACTTGCACATAGCACAAACTGGGGTTGGGACAAAACTGGGGTTGTGTGTGTGTGTGTGTGTGAGAGAAGGACACTACCCCAGTCAGCCCCCCCCCGTCTGGCCGCAGCCCTTGAGGTTGGCCTTCGTGGATGGATTTGAGAGCACTACATATAGTGCTCTGTGCACCATACCCCCCTTCTCCAGAGTCTTGATAAGTGCTTGGCCACACACACACACACTGTTGCATCCATCAGCGCTAAACACAGAGGAATTAGCGGTCATGTGTGTTAACTGACCCAGTGTTTCGTAACAATAAACCACTCCAACCCCTCTAGACCTTTGTATATGGCAGTTCTTGGCCATTATGCGGTCAATGTTATGAGGCTGAAAGTAATTTCTCTTGTAATTTGTTGCTCGAAAAATGTGTTAATGCTGCGTTGCATTAATGTGTATTCGGTATCGGTACTGAACCATAGGGGTGTTCCCACTGACTCTATCGTAAATGTTTCTTTAAATCTGCTTAACAAAATACAAATGTACTCTTGTTTCCAGTTCACTGCTGTTATGTGAATATTAGTGGTTGGTTTATCTAAATAAGCAGTCGGGACCAATTCTGCAATCAGGGGCCATTATATCACCTCAGAAGAAGAGGGTCAACGAGATGACGGAATTAAAATGGTGGCGGTCAAGCGAAGGAAGCGGAGGCTTGATGGAGCGAGCGTCAGAGGAGTTCTGCTACGGCCCTGTGCGTACCAGCGGAGCTTCAGTGACATTTTAGTCACCCGATTTCTGTAGCCTACCTCATTATTAATTCATATTTCTTGGCTGAATCTGTTTCAGTTGTACCTAGTCGCATTTACCTTTTATCGATACTCCCCCTCGACCCTCATGCAGAAAACATTATTCTCGATTTTGATACATCTTTTCAAATGTTCAGTGTTTCCACTTCCAACGTTTTCTTTATGCAAATTGCAAATGCTGATAAAAGCAGCTGAATGGAAACACACCCGAGGCCTCACCAGAGCTCAGGGCTCGTTTGTTTGTGGTGATCCCCGGCGGTGCTGTAGGAGAGATGGGAGGAAGGGAGGGGCGTAGGCTGGGCGCTAGAGAGATACTGGGCTGGGGATCTGCTGGCCCATCACCTGCAGCGCTCACCTGTCGGGCTGAAGCAGGCGGAGCAGCGTGGGGGACAATCTGTGTGCTGGCTCCGGGCTCCGGGCCCAACCCAACATGTCTGGCCCTGCAGCTGCGGCAGAGCTAATTTTAGCCTGTTCACCAGACCAACCATATATGAGAGAGGGAGACTCTCTCTCCCTTACCTCTGGTGTGCTGTGCTAACCAACTCTTATAATGGGGTCCACAAAACATAAAGTCCTGCATTATTGTTTGTGCTAAAGCAGTCAGCAGTGGTTCTGCTTGCGTCTCCATTTTGTTTGCCTCCCTGACCACAAGGGGGACAATAATTGTCTGTTACGTCTTGCCTCTAGCTTATCTAGTCCAGAAGATGACAGGTCTACTCTTTTCACCTTACCTCCTGGGTCCGAGGCCCCTGTGGACCATTGTCTCGTTGAGAACACAACATGTCACGTCTTGCTCGATGCTCGGGAACCCTAGTAACCAACCAACCGGAGCAGGAGGGATTCAAACCGCAGGTCTCCATAGCACACCACGCCCAACTGCCGTCGCCGTGCCGACCCCAACCACCACCACACCCGCGTCAAAACAAACGCTGATGTTGGTAGAATGGTTCCCGGGGACAGTCGGGACACGTCACCCGATCGGGGGCCGGAGCGGGCTGCGGTCCGTCCTCTCGGCCGACCCAGCCCGGTGTCACCCAGTAGACAATGATCGCCCCGCTACAGAAGCACTCTGTGTACTGTGTACAGGGGTGACTTTTCCTAACCAACATAAACGACTCTTTGGCTGTCGAGGAACATATTGTCATAATCACTGTTGTAGTAGTTTCCATGGCTGGTGCTTACTGCTCGGAATAGTCAGAAGATGTCCTGTCACAGGTGAGAGAGAGAGAGAGAGAGAGAGAGAGAATATTTAGGGTTGGCTGAGCCGCGCTGACCTTGGAAAAAGGGCCGGACTGTTGGAATCTGCCACTGGTTATGTAGGACAGAGGGGGGAAAAACACACGCGTATGCACGCTTATCTTATAGTTTGTGTTTTTTTTTTTTCATTCACTGATTTTTTTTTGTTTAACTGGCTGAGTTTCACCACATTGTGAATGGAAAAGGGCTCAGGCAGCCAATATGACACCAGAAAAGGTTTTGAATTAGAGTGTATATGTGTTTTCAACAACAGATTAACATGTAATAGGCAAACCAGTGCTAATTTGTTGGTTTAACTGGAGTAAACATCTATGTTGATATTCATGCAGGTTTCTTCCTGAAAAGTAATTGAAGGAAGCCTTTTGCTAACGTTAAATTGGCAAAGAGCAGATGTTGGTCTGATCTTCCTCCTCGTGTGTGGGTGTGGGTGTCATGCTGTAATTCAGTTAATGAAGGTGGTTCAGTCAAGGGTACTAAAGCACTTGTGGGAAGCTGTTCAGCTGTCTACGGGCCACTACACAGACCGAACCAGTCCATGCTGGGGCCTCCATTCTGGGGCCTCCGGGCTGGGGCCTCCAGTCTCATGGGCCTCCAGGCTATTGGGCTTCTGGGCTCTGGGGACGGGGCTTTGCCTGGCTTAAAGGCTGATGTTTCCAGGTTATAACCATGTAATGAGACGTTGGAGGCTGGAGGAGAAGAACCACTGGGACAAACGTGACCCGACTCTTTTTCCAGTGTGGTCTCAACAGGTGTATTTCAAAACAATGGCCAGAGGAACATGAATGTCTCTCTTGGATTATGTGAATTCACATAATCCCAGTGTTGTGTACATTCTCCACAGCATATCATCTTTTACTAATCTTTATTATTATTTTTCACCTCAATGGAGGCAACACCAGGGAAAGCCCTGTGTTAACCCAGAACGCCGCTATTATTAAGGCTAGGTGTCACTTCTGAGCTAAAACGTGTCACCTTTCAGAGAGGAGAGACACCCGTCTGTCCTTTCTGCTCAGCCGACAGGTGTGTGTGTGTGTGTGTGTGTGTGTGTGTGTGTGTGTGTGTTCCTCTGTGCAGTACTTCCCTGTTGTGGGCGCGGTTCTATCAGGGTTGGAACCTGTGGGTTTGTTTGCATGAGGTCATAAATGCTGGTGGTCTGACTCATCCTACCACGAGGGATGAATGTTCCCTCGTCCCAGGACAAACACTAACGCCTCTTGAAGACAGCTCTAGTACCCAGTGGTACATAAGGCGAGCAGACGGGTAACGAGTGTAATGAACACTGTTTGTCCTGGGATGCCTCTGTCAAAGGATGTTATCGGGTCAGCACTACGTGTTGAACGCAGTGTGTTTAGAGGTTTATCTACAGCCGCTTGGGAAGGAAGAGGACCCCCCCCCCCTCCTTACTACAGTAATCATTATTGAGTCCCTTAAAGTGGAGCCGCCGCTTAAATGGATTCAGTCCAGAAGGCCAAAGGAGCTGCAATGAAGATACGTACACGAGGCAGGCACAAACAGACACACGCGTACATTCAACAGCATACAGGCACACACGAAGCAGGCAAAAACAGACACACACAGCAACAAAACAGGCATGCACACATCAGAAACCAGCAGCAGGCAGGGGATTCGGCCTTGAGTGTGTTGCCAGCAGCTTGTTTGATCTGACGGCGTGTAGTCGTTGTGAGAGGAATGCTATGTTGTAACGTAGCGTGTGGGGTGTAACGGTACACAAAAGTCACGGTTCGGTTCGTACCTCGGTTTTTAAGTCACGGTATGGTACGGGTCATGGGGGAAAATTAAAAAAAAACTGCTTGTTTGTCAACAACAGAGAATGGCCGTAGATCGGCAGCAATGAAAACACCAATAAACTTGGTTATGGCATTTGCATTTCTGAGTTGCCAGACAGGGGTTGTTGAAATAGTGTCGTTAGCTGGGTTTGCACAACTCGTTTTTTTTCCACAGCAACAGTGATAGTAACAGCTGGATGGTCCCTTTCAAATGCATGTGCTAGGGATGTGCATTTCTGGCAAAAATACTATTTGATAGTATTCGAATAATATTCGAAAATCGCTCAATCAAGAATCCCCCACGCACGCACGCACCTCGGATACAAATACGTGTAAGTTACACCCCTAGTAGCGTGCAATGCTGCCAGTGTTCCACGTCCCAGCATGCTTTGGGATGCAGGCAAGAACAACACTCGTCAGTCCCCACAGCAGGAAGACCCAAATATGGCGGTGGACATCACCCCACCTGCATATCATGTCACCGAAAGACAAACGAGCTCTGTCGTCTTCTATACACAGATAGCGCGTCAAGGCGGCTGCATGCTTCAGCGTTGGTGTTACGTTGTTGCGCAAAATTTACTCAAAGCAATTCATGCTCCCTTTTAGGTTGCGCATGTTGCCAAGCAATTTACCGCCAGAACAGTAGGTGGAGTAATATGTGGAGGAAAGTTTTTCGTTGAAGACGACCTCAAGAATGACGTCTTTGTCTGTGGGAGTCGTTGGTTTGTTTATGTGCCAGATCGTGTTCTCCCCATACACAGTGAATGATGGCAACAGACAGAGGAACAGGGGTGATGAAGTTGTTGATCATTGGGGTTGTATAAATGTGCATATCTCTCTACATTTTAAAACGAAATAATGTGTTGGCAGCAAAGTTAACTTCACTTCACGTTAATGATTTTGTATATGAGCCTGCCGGGTGATACTCCAGACAGGAAGTAGTAACCAGACCAGCAGACCAATCACAGCCTTGCAGGCTGGGCGGCTCGCGTAAAAGCTTACGTAAAAAATGACGCAAGTCTAGAAAAATCGCCCCACGCACGCAAGACGTGAGAAGTCGCGCAAGGGGTGCGCAAGGGCGCGCAAGGGCCTCTTGCGCTTGCGCTTACACTTACGTAACTGAGCATAAATCAGCCTTTAGGGCTTGAATGAGACGTCCTGTTCACGCCGGGCTTTGACTTTTGCCCAAAAATCATATTCGAAGTTCGTTTGTTTATTAATATTAATATTCGAATATATTTGAATATTTATTAATATTATTTTGACCATTAAATGCCTTCAGTAATACCTGGGCTGAATCCGAATACTTAGTACATACTATTTATGTTCAGTGTCTACTACTTGACGGTCTACAGCTATGTGTAGAACGCCTAGAACGGTCTACAGCTATGCGTAGAACGCCTCTGAACGCTTCCGAACACCGCCGAAACTCCACCGGATGTTTGGAGATGACGTGTCTCCCCTCAGATGACGGCAAAATTACCTTGATAAGTTACCTGTTTTCCGTATTGTCATCGTTGCTATTAAATTAAAAATGTCTCTTTTTACTTAATTACTTACTTTACTTGTTTACTCTTTTTAATGTCTCGTTTTTCGCCGCTTTCTATGACGTCTTTGCCGCTGTTGGTAGTGTCGGGTCAGCCATCTCTTCTTATACTGTGGCGGTAGTACGTATTCGGAAACGTTTTCCGTACTACACAATGCACACTGAGCATTCGGACGCGCTATATTTGTGGCGTACTACAAAATGCATACTATAAGTATGAGTATTCGGATTCAGCCCTGGATTGGGTTTTGCGAGGTTTGTTTACCGGCGTTGCTTTGTTTACCGGTATTGTGTGTTCCAACGGTTTATTATGTTTCTAATAAATCGCTGTCTAATCAATGCTTCATTCACTGCCTCTTCCGTGGTCATTACAATATTATGAATAGACTGCGTGGGGTTCTCCGACGTCTCTCCCTCTTGGCCTGCCCATAACAGTTCGAATATTAAGGGCTGCCTAATATTCGTTCGAATTTTGATTTATTTTTTGATATTCAAATTATATTCGAAGTCAAAGTTCGAAGTCAAAGCCCTCACCACAGAACCCCCTGTAGCGGCTAGGCATTCCAACTATGTTGCGAAACCAGTATAGTTCAAAGAATTAAGTTCCACTTCTTGTATGTGTTTGATCCTTTATTCTTTCTCTTCGTAAACACGTTGGAATACAAACTTACAAACTGCCAGTGACCGAATCTTTAATTGTCGTACGTAAGTGCAGTCAACGGAAATGAATCCCTCCCTAGCTCGCTCTCGCTCTCTCTCCCTCTCTCTGTCTCTGTCTATATGAACAGGAGAATGCAATCACACATAACCACCATTACTACGGCCAAACCCTCGGTGAACACGGCCACCACCTACAGTGAGAGTGCGGTGTAAAAACACAGGACGTACAGAACGCAGGAGACCCATGTGGCTCCCGCACCCGCTATGATGTTCCAGGCGTCCTTCTGCCTTTTCCTGAAGCATCATGTTAGTGATGAGCTGCATGGTTTGAGGTTTCCCTCCTAATCATAACATGATGACGGCGCGTCATGTGGCTCAGGAGGTAGAGTGGGTTGGCTGCTGGTAACCGGAAGGTTGGCTGGTAACCGGGAAGGTTGGCTGGTAACCGGGAACTGGGAAGGTTGGCTGGTTACCGGAAAGGTTGCCAGTTCGAGTGTCAAGGTGTCCCTGAGCGAGACACCTCATCCTGACTGCTCCTGACGTGCTGTCTGTCGCCTTGCATGGTCGACAACGCAGCCGGTGTGTGAATGGGTGCATGAATGGGTGAATGTTAGAGAATATTGTGAAGCGCTTTGAGGTGCAACTGGTTAAATAGCGACCATTTACCATGTTTCCTTTGTGATCATAACACTGACACAGGCAGCTGGAGAAAAGCTTATGGAAAACATGGATTCATGTTGGTCGTCATGGTCCTATCATTTAATACGTGGAGATTCAGGCCTTCCTTGGCGCCCGTGGGCAGGGAGGGCTGTGTATCAGAAAGGATATCTATTACAATACAGAATTCAAAAATGCAATCGATAAGGAAAAGTGGGTATATCTTCAAACAAGCGGAGGATTAAAAAAAGATTGGACACAACACTGCATTGTTTGTTGTGCAATACTGCAGGGTTGAAACTGAGACGATAATCCACAACTTTTCTACCCCATAGTGTTACGGTTGTTCTAAGAACAAATTAAGTTGAATGTCTGCCAGAATGTGTAGCGCCAGACGTTGTGCGCTGTGCCTTGTCCACAGTGCACACCCAGTCTCCTCACCTGGGCAGGGAAACTACAAGGCTGGCTAAAAACTTCAGATGGATTCTTGAGGACTGCGTCTATATTTATCATCCTGTAGACTTTGCATTTTTATATTAATCACCTGGCTGATTTATCTTTCTCTTTATAGGGGTCCTACGAAATCCGTAAGACAATGACATTCACCTTCTTAATGATATGAACAAACTCATAACGCATCAATCAACATATATTTTGTACAATTTCCAACAGTTGGAAGCAATTCAATATATTCGGTATTCTTTACTTATTTTACATAATATGCACAATCAGAACAGTTTTATTTCACTACGATGGTGCTCATGACGTCTTCTATCTGGCGGCGCTGGATGGCAATCCTGCGGCCCTCGTTGGCATGTCATCTCGGGTCTTTTATCTTGCAGAATGGGCGCTCTCGCCTTCTTTACCGCAAGTCGTTTTCGGACGGGTTGGAGAGGATACACAGACTTGGCAGGCCGATGTAAAGCATTTTTCAGAAACAACACTGCCTCAAAAGGCTATTGGCTTCAGCAACACCAGTAGAGGGCCAGAGGCATATACTTTTCCCTGAACATTTAAAGGTTGCAAATGTGCAAAAACATTCAGTCCAATGCTTAAAATATATCTCTGACATTCAGTAGGCCAATGCTGTGGTAAAGTGTGTAAAGTAGTGTTTCTTTCTGTTCAATAGATAGAACTTTATCAATCCCCTGTAGGAGATATTTGTTAATGTTTGTCCCTATAAAACAATAATGGTAGAAAATAAATACAAAACAGACTGACTGTACAAAATGTCGACTGAAAAATTTATCGCGGCTGTAACTGGGCACCCGGTGTTGTACGATCCGTGCCTTTTTCATTTCCGAGATCGCAACAAAAAAGCTCTGGCCTGGGCGGAGGTGTCACGCGTGGTTGTTTGGTCTGGTGTGTGAGTTAATGAAACGTTTGAGATTATTGTCAAATTGGCGCGATACATGCCTACTAACCGAGATCCTAGCATATTAATCTTCCTTGCTCTGAATGGGACGATGTCGTTTTCAAATATCGAAAATGCATACGTTGTGCAAAAGAATAATGCGCGCATGATAATGCAATAATAATGCAAATGACTAATGCACGGAACAAACGTGTCACTACGTGGCAGTTTAATTGAGGATAGACAGCTGACAAATGACCATTTAGCAGACGCTTTTATCCAAAGCGACTTACAATAAGTACATTTGTCATAAGAAGTGAAACAATATATCGCTGACAGTGATAATGACAGCTGTGTTTTCTGTTTTCTGTTCAATAGTTAATGAGTGCAACATCCATAGTGATTTTGATAGGGTTAGTGATGATAAGCGGGAGTATTTATGGAAAATATTTGCGATCTAGAACGTTTGTATTTAAGCGGGAATCATTTTCATTTGCTCTCCATGCCACCAATCTATGGAAGTATATCTGTGCCATCGGATTTTGAAAATAAAAAGCCATTGAATTTTAAGCACTGAATATTTATGCATTGAAATAATGCATCTGGATTTTTTACCTCTGAACTTAAAGGTTGGGTATGGGATTTTCGAAACGCCAGCAGATTTAGAAAATACACAACTCAAATCGTCCTACCCCCTCTCCTTCAACGGGACTCTCTAAATCGACGCCACTTGTCCCGGGATGGGCCTTTACGTCCTACGTCACTCGCTATGGGTGTGCATGTGTGCGCGTTGCCGTTTGTCTCAGGGATCTGTGCACAAACTCCCTTACACTACAGGATTACGAGCGTCAGTGTCGTTCGCGATGGAGGGTGGGTGACATTCCTACAGTCTGTGATGATAGGCTATATTTCTACAAATGACTTACTATTACTCAAGGTAGGGCTGGGCGATATGGACAAAATCTTATATCACGATATGAGTAATTTTATATCACGATATGGATATATATCACAATATGGTATTTTTGAAGTAAATTAAAATAATAAATGGTTTAAAATAACCATACTTCACATTTGATCAGTTTTTTATTTTATTTTTAACTTGAATTTCCATGCTTACAAAGGAGTAAGTAGCGAACAATCTCTCATTAACTGCAGTGTCAGTTAATGACAGATTAATATAAAATAAAAATCACAGCATCACACAAATATTTTAAATACTAATTGTACACTTATAAAATAAAGTTATGTGCTGTGCAAATAGCTGGTGGTAAAAATAGAACTGTTTCTTCAATATAAATGAGATTTTTTTTCAAGTTAACAGGTGAGTCTCACACCTGCCTTGCTTTTTTTTTTTTTTTTTTCTCTCGATATAAACGATGTGGCCAAATCTCTCCCGGTAGACACTTTCATATCGTCCATGGTATGATATCGTCATATCGCCCAGCCCTAACTCAAGGTATCTTAAGTTTCCTACTGGAGTCATCAAAACGTTGGACTTTGTGTAATTTGTAAGAAATATTGTGTTGCAAAAATCACTTTGTGTCTTACCCTTACCGTTACCCTAACCTTAACCCCAGTAACATTTCTTCATCATAAACTACAAGTTACGCAAAAGGGCATACAAACATCCAGTCCAATATGAAAGAAAAAAGCTAGCTTCATTAAGGAATCGAACCACTTATCCCCGCGTTAATGAGTTGTTCTCTGACCACTAACCCATCAGGTCTTAGTACATGTGATTCAAGAGTTAACCACTTGACAATATTTAAACTTCGGTTGCCTACAAATTGTAAAGACAGTGATGTGTGTACAATACATTGTGCGCATATCCGTCACTCGCGATGTGTGTGCAGTCCAAAATGAAAGAAAAAACCTTGCATCACTAGGGAATCGAACCCCCAATCATCAGTCTTTAAATGTTGGTCGTTGGTAACTGTAAACAAAGAGATCGCATTTTGTTTAACTGCTAACTAACAAACGGGTTTATGCGTTCACTGAACAAAGATTATGGAAATAAAAGACCACTTTTCCATCAGAAAAATCCTCAGAACCGTTATTACCAACCCATAGACACTAAAAGCCAAAACCTTTCTCACATGCACAGTTTTGCACACCCATCGCGAGTGACGGCTACGCACACACATGCACACCCATAGCGAGTGACGTAGGACGTAAATTCCCGCCCCGGGCGAAGTGGTGTCGATTTAGAGAGTCCCCTCCTTCAACGCAGACTCTGACTCCACCCATACCAAGTACATGGACGCGCAATCATGCACGAGCGCGAACACAGATGCGCGAGAGCGAACACAGATGCGCGAGAGCGAGCCAGGCTAGCTAGGTTGGAGTTTAGGGTTGTCTACTAGTGCTAGGTCCAAATTAGGGATGGGCGTCAGGAATCGATTACTCGAGTACTCCTCGTTACTAGGGGTGGGGAAAATAATCGATTCTTCGATGCATCGCGATTCTCGCTAGAACGATTCTGTCTCGATGCAGATAAATTAATAATCGGAATAAAAAATAAATAGAAAAAAACTTTTTTTTTTTTTTTTTTTTGCCTGCTGTAACATTCTGTTCGCCAGAGAGGGATAATTTTTGTCATTTTAAAATCATTGAATTTATCTTCAGTGTGTATTGGCCAATCTGATTTGTCGTGACACGATTGCGTTTCAGCCTACGCATAGCATGCGTGCAAACTCACAGCCAGACACAAGAACTCCTTCTAATTCAAGAGCAGCTTTTCCTTTAATGACATGTAAAAGAAAGATTAGAAATAAAATAAAACTGAAACCTATTTTTTGCATGCTTCCATATTGTGTTATAATGCAAGCTGCATTGATTATTGCATTGTTCATAGAAAGTCATATTTGTGACAAAGCTTTCTCTCTTATGGACTATTAGATAAGTTAATTCATCTGTTTGTCTTTAATGATCATCACAAAAGTAGGAAGTGATTAGCAAACTCTGAGTAGCAAACCCAGATGTATAGATATTTTTTTGAAAATCACGCATGGAAATGTACATAAAAAAAATTGTTGCATCGATAATCGCTTCATAATCGAATCGTTGACCTCCATAATCGGAATCGAATCTAATCGTGAGGTGCCAAGAGATTCCCACCCCTACTCGTTACAAATGAACTCGGTTGTTGGACAGGCAAACTCGAGTTTGCATATACACACACAAACAAAGTTTTCTGAAACTAATGTATATATTTTCTGTGCGGCGCCACTAACGCAAGCCGTGGGCACAAAGCAAATGAAATGCACGGCGCGTGCCGTTCCGTGTGCAGGCACACCAGATTTAAAAAAGTTAAGAGATGGTGGTTAAAGCAAAGCGCAGCGAAGAATTTAAATATTTTAAGAAATAGGAGATCATAAGGTGAAATGTAAAATATGCCAAGCGAAATCGAGCTACCAGAGTACTACAAGTACTATGCGGCAACATATGCTCCTGAAACACAACGGTGAGTTCGGGAAAGAAGACCCGCAGCAACCAAGTGTGTCGGCTATTTTCACCGCCGCAAGACGCAGCTGTAATCCCGGTCGTGTAGAGAAGATCACAACGCTGAGTATTTCCATAGTCCATTTGCTGCCGTTTTATTTGCAGCTTTCAATTATTTGCAATGGTTAGGCTACTTGTTTAGTTTTTGTTTTTTTTAAACCGTTACAGGCCTTGGTTCGAGGTGATTTAAATTGTGAGACGCATATTTATCTTTGTAAGGGAAATGTGTTTTGAACGTTTGCAAAAATAAATAATGAATACTCTGATAACTCTGACTGTTTTGATGGAGAATAAGCATTACATGTTTGGTTGGTAATAAAATTTGCAGTTCATCATTAGGCCTATTCCTGCTGCAGATGCGTTGCATTCTAAAAATAGATTCGATCAAACAAGTACTCGATTGATCCTCGAGGAATTCCTTCGATCACTCGAGTTTGGAATTTACCAGAGGTGGGGGTAAGTCACTCATGTGCAAGTCACAAGCAAGTCTCAAGTCATAACCTTCAAGTCTCAAGCAAGTCCCAAGTCACTGTGGTGAGAATCAAGCAAGTCACAAGTCAAGTCATCGCTCAGGTCAAGCAAGTCACAAGTCAAGTCATACAAAAATCTGATGATCTAACAGTTTCCACATTTAAAAATCGGTAAAGAGAGTGGTTCATAAGTTGAGTTTTATTTCAACATTAACAATAACAATGTCGTAACATTAACAATAACTCAAACTATTCAAAACATTCCAAAACCATTATGTGAATAGTTTGAAAATGTTTATATGATCATTACCCTCAACCTATGAACAGAATCAAATAGAACCTCTAGGCTGTATACGAGAACAGTTCAAGTCATCACTCAATCTCCCTACATGTTGTAGAATATTATTTGCAACACATGGCATCAGACATGAAAAAAATTAATATTTCAAAAGTAATATCACATACACATACTGTAGGAAGGAGAAATAGTAATACACAAGCCTGAAAGCTGGTAGCAATCTTGCTGCCTCGCAACATACATCGACTTACAACTTTGTCACTGAGTTGTTAATGATGGGGTCACATTATCACCCCACCATGGCTGAACACACGTTCAACAGGTGCACTTGATGCAGGGACTGCCATAACTCTTACCTCCACCTTGAACAAAGAGGGGTGCGCCTGTTCATGGCCCAAAACTGAAGGCAGCTCTGTCCATCACAAATGTCCAGATAGTGGTTCAACTGAATTTGGGGACTTACCGACACTACCAACCGCTGTTGGTAGTGTCGGGTCAGCCATCTCTTCTACTGTGGCGGTAGTACGTATTCGGAAACGTTTTCCGTACTACACAATGCACACTGAGCATTCGGACGCGCTATATTTGTGGCGTACTACAAAATGCATACTATAAGTATGAGTATTCGGATTCAGCCCTGGATTGGGCTTTGCGAGGTTTGTTTACCGGCGTTGCTATGGTTACCGGTCTTGCGTGTTCCAACTGTTTATTATGTTTCTAATAAATCGCTGTCTAATCAATACTTCATTCACTGCCTCTTCCGTGGTCATTACAATATTATGAATAGACTGCGTTGGGGTTCTCCGACGTCTCTCCCTCTTGGCCTGACCATAACAGGTTCGAATATTAAGGGCTGCCTAATATTCGTTAGAATTTTGATTTATTTTTTGATATTCGAATTATATTCGAATCACGAAGTTCGAAGTCAAAGCCCTAGCTTGAATGCGCGTCCATGTACTTGGAATGGGTGGAGTCAGCGTTGAAGGAGAGGGGGTAGGACCATTTGAGTTGTGTATTTTCAAAATCTGCTGGCGTATCGCAAATCCCATATCCAACCTTTAATCTAACTTTAAAAAAGTCATTTCGAGTCATCTGTCTCAAGTCTAAGTCAAGTCAAGTCACGAAGACCAAGTCAAAGTCAAGTCGAGTCTTTTATCAGTGTTAGTCAAGCAAGGCTCAAGTCCTCAAATTTGCGACTCGAGTCTGACTCGAGTCATGTCATGTGACTCGAGTCCCCCATGTCTGGAATTTACTACTCGTGCCCATCCCTAGTCCAAATGTGGATTAGCTAGTTAGCTAGCTCCAGTAGCTACCGCAGGATAACAACAAACAGAAGCTTGCTCTGGGTCACGAGCTTTGAGTACATGCACGAAGGGGTCATGTGTGGGGAGTGGGGGAGGGGGAGTGCAGTACGACCGTTTGATTGCCGTACTTACTGTCCAATGCCACTCGGTGGTTCTGGAAATCATTGGCTGGAGTTTTTCGAGCCCTGCCCGTTCCACAGATGATTGACTTATTTAATTTTCATGTCAGTACTTCTAACTCAGTGGCTGTAAGTGGGTTATGATAAGGATTTCAAGTAATTTTGCAAAAATGGCCAAAAAAGAAAATTCCATACCCAACCTTTAACTCTTACATTTTTCAATAAATCATTTTCAGCTTTATTTTTCAATGTTAAAATATTCAAATATTCAACATTAAAAAATTCCACTTAAATATTTTCAACGTCCCCAAATTCAACATGCCAAATTCACCTGCAAAATTCAATGTCTGAAATTTCAGTATTAACATCCGGGGACCCAAGAAAGCAATCGATCCTAGATGCTAGATCACGGTCATCAAGCTACAGATAGCTGTAATGTTTTTTCCTTCGATGAGAGCAAGGAAAAGTTTTACCTTTTCATCGGTCCGCACGTAGGCTATCTATTATTCACAGGTATGGACGAATTTAAAGGATACATTGTACATATTTTTTATTCGAAATTCGTCCCAGCCTTTATACCACAGATACTCTAGGGTCTAAAGCAGATAACCTTGTTGTCTGATTACAGTTTAATTCATTTTTCACAACCTACCAGCTCTCGTTCTGAAGAGTAGTCACCGTGCCATTCGTTTCAATGGGAATCGCGACGGTCCATACTTTCAACATAAAGTGTACATATTTGTAATTTGAAATTCGTACCAGCCTTTACAATATACTTGAGTCCACATCTCTGATGGTTGTTGTTGGTCGACTTTAAGGTCTTGGGTATTGTCTATAAGTAGCACCGTTACCAAGACAAATCCAACTGTGTGTTTTAGTGTTTGGTTCTGGCCCTGTTGTAACGGAGCTCAGAGTCTGTGTGCATTCCTCTGCTCCTCATGTTTTTGCCTCTTGAGGGACTCTCTGATCTGGGGAAGCAAAGCTAGACCCAGACCTCAGTCCCCTCTCTGTCTGACCTGGGGACTCGAAGCTAGACCCAGACCTCAGTCCCCTCTCTGACCTGGGGACACGAAGCTAGACCCAGACCTTAGTCCCCTCTCTCACCTGGGGACACAAGGCTAGACCCGGACCTCAGTCCCCTCTCTGACCTGGCGACACAAGGCTAGACCCGGACCTCAGTCCCCTCTCTGACCTGGGGACACAAGGCTAGAAGGGGCCCTCAGTCTCCTCTCTGACCTGGGGACATGAGGCTAGACCCGGCCCTCAGTCCCTTATCGCTCTCTAACCTGGGGACACAAGGCTAGAAGGGGCCCTCAGTCCCTTATCACTCTCTGACCTGGGGACACGAGGCTAGAAGGGCCCCTCAGTCCCTTATCACTCTCTGACCTGGGGACACGAGGCTAGAAGGGCCCCTCAGTCCCTCCCCTCTCTGTCCTGGGGACACAAGTCTAGAAGGGGCCCTCAGTCCCTTATCGCTCTCTGTCATGGGGACACCAGTCCCCTCTCTGACCTGGGGATACGAGGCTAAACGGGGCCCCCCACGCAGGAGGAGGGGCCCCAGCTCATAGCTTATCCAGAGACCATCATCGCTGTTTTTCTCCAGATGGTTGCTCACACAGCAAAATGTATTTATGACTGTACGATGATGAATATACACGCTTTTAGTGGTGACACCGGTTCACGGGTTACCTGTGATCCGTACGGATCAACCCTCACGTTTCGGGACGCAAATGATCTGCGGATCGGCTGATAAAAAATAAAAATAAAGTTGTGCAAGTGATCAGCACATGATTAAAGGACAATTCCGGTATTTAGCCCATTGAGCCCCCTTTCTGGTTTGTCTAGGATGAAATATAGTGGTTGACACACCGAAAAGTTGACTATACCTCAGGTATTTGGCTCATTTCGATTCGCCCCTGCCTGCTTCAGAATGTCTGGCTTTGGGCATTCACAAAACTGTCCTTAAAACAACCCTAAATGTTCGTTTTCAGAAATGTGCAACTCACCGAGTGGTTAGTGGTGTTCGTTGATGTTCCTAATCAAGTATCGTAGCGAAATACAGTTTCTGTCGTCTTTTATTTGGCGTTTCGTAAATCCCATTGAAACTGAAACCAGACCGGAACCGGAGGCGGAATGGGGCTGTTGTTTTGTTGTAGTCTTTTCGCTCGGTTCTCCGTGTCAACAGTAGGGCTTGAACCAAGCGAAAAGACTACAACCAGCCCCCCTTTCTGTTTCCGGTCAACGAGCAATGCATTGATTTCTTTCCAACAGAAATCAATGGATTTACAAAATGCCAAATAAAACAAGACAGAAACTGCATTTCGCTACCATACTTTATGAAAAAAAAAAAAAGAAGACGCGGCTGTCTGCATTGCCTTGGGAGAGTGTAGACTCTAAACTCTCCCCAGGCAATGCAGACATCCTGAATTTAAAGTTGTAAATTCAGGTCTGTAAATTCCTTTGCTTCCTTCTGCTTCCTTTGGACACAGTTTTTATTTTATTTTATTTACTATCTTTTTTTGTTGATTGATCCGAAAATGATCCAACCCGTGACTCAAAAACCTTGACATGACCCGAACCATGAGTTTTGTGATCCGTAGCACCCCTACACACTATTAAGTTATTTTTATTGCAATTATATTATATTTATTTTTTCTGTTATTGACACAAACAGGTTTAAGTGACGGTAAGAGGACTTACAAGCTTCTAAAAAGGGCCAAGTAGCTTTATAATTTAAAGTTGAAGTGATGTTATATTGAACTTGTTCATTCAGCTGTTGTAATCTTGAATGTCCTGGTTGTATCAGAAGAGCTTGTCTGAGGGGAGGGGATCCCTCCACTGTCGAGGTGTAGGGGGTTGTAATACTGTCCTCTTCTTACTAGAAGAAATGGTTGACCTCCTGTGAAGCTTGTGAACGTAATGATCAAGATGACCTGTTGGAGTCCGTTTGTTTCTTCCTCTCCCTCTGAGCCTGATTTTACAAGTTTGTAGTTCAACTTAATGCATAAAGAGGAAGGCCTATTTATAATAATAATAATAATAATTATTATTATTATTATTATTTTATTTAAAGGCGCCTTTGCGGAACCCTACGGAACCCGTAAAGGGACATGAAAAAATACTTTCTCGTGAGCACGAGAAAGTATTGATTGATCAGCATGATGCAGTGTACCTGCCAAAGCCGAGACCAAACTTACGCCCATGGAATAAAGTACCCAGCCTGTTAAGAATCGGCGGCCGCTTTATTCCGACCATATTCCGACCTATATGGCACACTAACCATCTCGTAGTTGGAAGTAAAAGAGTATACGCGCTCCAATAGTGCGAGATAAAAATATAGCACATTCATTTTAATGATTTTAGCTTGTGTGTGCCCGTGCCCGCGATAAATCACACACAAGCTAAAATCATTCAAATGAATGTGCTTTTTATCATCTCCAATTATTGAATCACGTATACTCTCTTGCGCTCCACCTCCAACTACGAGATGGTTAGTTACATATTTCCTGCTGTCGGCTCCCAGACCGAGGAGCACAGGTGATACGTTCCCTCCAGGGCCGATGCGCTCTCGGGGGCAACACTCTTCACTTTGACCGACAGTGAGTCTGCTTATAGGTCGGAATATGATGGAATGAATCGGCCACTGATTCTTGACAGGCTGGGTACTTTATTCTTACACACAACCAGACTCGTTCATTACTTCACTAGACTGACACGCACGCTATCGCTCACTCTCCTCGCTCGTCCACCTACTCGCTGACGTCACACATTAACACACACACAGACACAGACAGCACACAGACACAGACATACACACACTGCCAGTGATATGCGCACGATATTTCCCCGTGCTCATGAGCTACTTTCTCGTGCTCATGAGCTACTTTCTCGTGCGCACGAGATACTTTCTCGTGCGCACGAGAAACGTTTTTTTTTTCTGTAAGACCAATACTTCCTTGTTTACAAGCCTTACGCCCCGTGCCCACTACATGCGTCCGTCGACTGATCCCCATTGACTTTCAATGGGGACGGACGCGCAATGCATTGTGGATCCGTCCGTTCCGTTGGAGCCGTCGGCTCAGTCATGGCTCAGTCAAAAAGTTGAAAATTGTTCAACTTTTTCGGCAGCGACGGATCCGTCATCCAATCAGATCGCGTATGCAAATTTAAGCACTGTGACGCGACTCGGGGTCCGACGATACTGGAAAGCGGGAAAGCGGGTCATCTTGCATCGCAACAAGCAGGAAGTAGCGGGAAGAACCCGGCGAAGCGATTTGATTGGCTGACGGATGCCTCTGCAAAGACTACTCCCCCATCAGTCAGCCACGCCTTCCCACATCAGTCAACGGACGCATGTAGTGGGCATGTAGGGTTACGCCTCGTGCCCACTGCACCGTCAGTCAACGGACGTGGGAAGGCGTGGCTGACGGATGGGGGAGTAGTCTTTGCAGAGGCATCCATCAGCCAATCAAATCGCTTCGCCGGGTTCTTCCCGCTTCTTCCTTTCAACTTTCTGACGGTGGCGAACGCTCCAACTGAACGGACGGATCCACAATGCATTGCGCGTCCGTCCCCATTCAAAGTCAATGGGCAACGGTCAACTGACGGAGGTAGTGGGCACGGGGCGTTAGAAGCCAATAAGGCGATCACTATCAAAACGGGGCATGTATACTTTGATTGACAGCTACACCAGCAGACAGCGAGGGTCGGGACGGGCCTTCTAATAGCCAATGAAAATACCTTTCTGACGATATCCAGCATGTCAAACACCGTCTCACGTGTGGTTGAGAAAACAAATGCGGAAGGGGTGTGCGTAAACTAGCAGGCTCTTCCCCAGAGTGCGAGTGTGAAGCAAGTGGTTGATTTGCGCGCTCGTGTGTGGTTTTATTTTTATTTACTTTTGTGAGTTTGGTTTTATGAACATTTTGAAACATGCCTAAACGCCCGGAGAAGGAGGGAGGGAGGGAGGGAGGGAGGGAGGGAGGGAGGGAGGGAATCGTATAAATAGTTATCTTTGTTTATTTTCACATTGTTATTGTAATTTTACTTATTTTTGTTTATTTGTACATACTTATTTATAGAATTTTTACTATTTCAGTTTTGGTGTTTATACCGTTGCAGTTTTCACTTTTTAAGTAAAGATAATAGCCAAAACACTTTGTTTGTGCTTTTTTTTGTCCGTCGTGGCTCTGCGTGTAACCAGAGCGTGTAACCAATCAGATGGTGCTGTGGGTTGGACAATGCTGGAGGCAGCGTAGTGACGGCAGACAGAGAGGCGCGGCTGCATCAGAATAACCCCGTTTTAAATTGATCTATTATCGGCCGTCGGATCAAAAAAAAAGGCTGGTGCCGATATGCGTCAAAATGACGAATATCGGCGCCGATAATCGGTCGATCCCTAGCAATTAGTGTGGGAGGAGGGCGGAAAAGTGGACTAGGGTTTAGTGGTGAGGTAAAGCTGGGTGTCGTCAGCATAACAGTGGAATTGAATCTTAAATTTACGGAAGATATTGCCGAGAGGAAGGAGATAGATGATGAAGAGGAGGGGTCCCAGGACAGAGACCTGGGGCACACCTGAAGTGACGGAGGAGGAGATGGATTTGAACGACTTCAGTTGGATGAACTGAGTGCGGCCAGATAAGTATGATTTGAACCACTCTAACGGAGTGTGGGTGATGGCAATGGAAGCTAGTCTGTTGAGGAGGATGGTGTGACAGAGTGTATCAAAGGCTGAACTGAGGTCGAGGAGGATGAGGATGGTGAGGAGTCCAGAATCAGCTGCCATTAGGAGGTTGTCGGTTATCTTGATGAGTGCTGTTTCAGTGCTATGGAGTGGGCGGAAACCGGACTGGAACTGATCATATAGGTTATTGTCGGATAAGTGAAAATGGAGTTGGGAGGCAACTGTTTTTTCAAGGATTTTAGAGATGAATGGAAGATTGGAAATTGGACGGAAGTTGTTGAAGTTGGAGGGGTCGGCACCAGGTTTTTTCAGTTTTGGTGTAATAGCCGCGGTTTTGAAGGTTGTAGGGAAAGTTCCAGTGGTGAGAGAGGAGTGGATGATGGCAGAAATGAGGGGGGCCAGAGAAGGGAGGCAGGCTTTAACTAGTTGTGTGGGGAGGGGGTCCAGTTGACAAGTGGATGGTTTGGATTTTTGGATGAGTTCTGTGATTTCTGAGAGCGTGGGGAGCTGGAAGGAGGAGAGTGAGAGTGACGAAGGGTGAAAGTCTGTCGAGATGCTGAGGTGAGGGATTAATTCAAGGTGCTGGTGGATATTCTTGATTTTAGAAGTGAAAAAGGACATAATGGAGTTGCAGAAGGAGGTTGTGTACAGGTGAGGGGGGAGAGAGTCCTGGGGTTTAGTGATATTATTGAGTAGGGAGAACAGTGACTTGGAGTTTCCTTTATTGGCAGTGATTATGCTGGAGTAGTAGTGGGTTTTAGTGCTGGCAATGGAGTCCTTATAGTTTAAGATGTGGCTATTGTACATTTCTTTGTGAATGGTTAGGCCGGTTTTTTTATGGAGCCGTTCAAGTTGCCGACCTTTGGCTTTCATCAGACGAATGTTGGGGGTGAACCAAGGGGCGGAGACAGAGAAAGAAACAGATCTGTTTTTCAACGGAGCAAGAGAATTGAGAATATTGTGGAGACGAGTGTTGTAATGAGAGACCAGATCATCAGGGCTGGATAGATTGTGGATGCAATTCAAATATTGAAAAAATTGTCGCAAGGCACCAAGGAACCATTAAAGGGAAACTTCACCCATTTCCATTAAGCTTTGTATCGTTAGAAACCCACTTATATTTTTGAATGGTCGTGCATTATTCCCTTATTTTCTGGAGAGACTGGAGAGATCCGTATTGATCTCCAACACTTCCTGTTTAAGATGACGCAATACGACGATTTTTGCGTAGAAGTAAATAGGAAGTGTAAGAGGGGAGGATTCTCGTAGGACTACAAGCACAAGGGGGTGGGACCCGCTCTAGATCAGCGGGAGTGGCCAGCAAAGCTGTGCATCGTGGTGTAGGGCTGGGCGATATGACGATATCATACCGTGGACGATATGAAAGTGTCTACCGGGAGAGATTTGGCCATATCGTTTATATCGAGAGAGAAAAAAATATACATATTTTTTTTTTTTATATTGCACTGCACTGCACTGACTGAAGCAAGGCAGGTGTGAGACTCACCTGTTAACTTGAAAAAAAATCTCATTTGTATTGAAGAAACAGTTATAAAATAAAGTTATGTGCTGTGCAAATAGCTGGTGGTAAAAATATAAGTGTATTATTAGTATTTAAAATATTTGTGTGATGCTGTGATTTTTATTTTATATTACACTGCACTGACTGACAGCCAGGCAGGTGTGAAGCACACCTTTAAAAAAAAATGTTATTTGTATTGAAAAAACAGTTCAATGTTTACAAGATGTTTGCACTATATGACACTGCAGTTGATGACAGATTGTTCGCTACTTACTCCTTTGTAAGCATGGAAATTCAAGTTGAAAATAAAATAAAAAACTGATCAAATGTGAAGTATGGTTATTTTAAGCCATTTATTATTTTAATTTACTCCAAAAATACCATATCGTGATATAAAATTACTCATATCGTGATATAAGATTTTGTCCATATCGCCCAGCCCTATCGTGGTGCATGGTGGGAGTTGTTGTCTTCAATCCACAAGCGCCAAAAAGTCACTTTCTGCCTTTTCTCGGTCAAGACGGCACCAAATTAGAATTCATTTTATTATTCGCCTACATAAAGGACCCAATTTCAATACATATTCATGCCTCCACCGGTGAAATGCTCCTTTAAACCAGGATCATTTCAACCTCTTGGTTATTTCTAAAATCTTTACCACCTTTTCGATGTTCTTCAGCTTAACTTTGCGTGACTCTTCGCCCCATGGTGTGTACGGGCGGAGTTATCACCACATGATCAGTACATGATGTGTACAGGCCTGTTATCAGGCGAAGGAAAGGGCAATCGTGGCGCCAATGAGCTTGACAGATAGCGCTGGTTGTTCCTGGCCGATGGGCGCAATGTGAGGCGATTTCCTTGATAAACTGCTAATTCGAAGCGTCCCTTAAGATAAACGCAACAAGGACGCGCCCAACATTATCTGGCTCATTCAGCGACCTCATAAAGGTTACTCACCCTGCCTACGCTCTGGCTTTCGCTAGTTCTCCATTCATAAGTTCCCGCTGATAAGGCTAGTCTATAACATTGAATTCTTAAGAAGACTTCTGGAGTCAAAAAGAATGTGGAACCAAAGTCATGGGGAATGCCGCAATCTGTATCAAAGTGCTGTGTATTTTTCTTTTAAAAAGCCACATATTTCCTGGGTTGATGTCAGGGGATTAACCTGTTGCTACATCAGTACACACATGAGTGAATTTATCACTTTCAGGGTTTCATAGTCGACCTTACCCGAACCCAGCTTCTACAGGGTCTTAAGCAGGGTACACTCTCTTCTCTCCTAACCTCCCTAAGGACACCTCCTCCTATCATAGCCTCCATATGTACACCTCCTCCTCCTAGCCTCCATAAGTAATAATAATAATATATTTAATTTAGAGGCGCCTTTCAAGACACCCAAGGTCACCTTACAGAGCATATAGTCATCATAAATCATTTAAAAAACAAGACATTGTGGAAAAAATAAATAAATAAACATAATAAATAAAAAATAAATAAAACAAAAACAAGACAAAACAAACAAACAATCAAAACAGTGATCAGTTAGACGTTGTGTGCGAGTTTGAACAGGTGAGTTTTGAGTTGTGACTTGAAGGTTGTAATGGGGTTTTATGTGTGGGGGGAGGGAGTTCCAGAGCCTGGGTGCTGAACAGCTGAATGACCGGGCACCCATTGTAGTGAGTCGTGATGTGGGGATACATAGTCCAGCAGAGGTTGAGCGGAGGGAGCGGGAGGGAGTGTATTCTTGGAGGAGGTCGCAGAGGTAACTGGGGGCTAGGTTGTGGAGAGCTTTGTAGGTGAGGAGTAGGGTTTTGTATTGGATGCGGTAGTGTACTGGGAGCCAGTGAAGTTGGATGAGGACAGGGGTGATGTGGTCAGATGATTTGGTGCGGGTGATGATCCGGGCGGCTGAGTTCTGAATGATCTGCAGTCTGTTGATGAGTTTGGTGGGGAGTCCGGTGAGGAGGGCGTTGCAGTAGTCTATGCGTGATGTGACAAATGAGTGAACTAGGATTTCAGTGCTGGATTGGGTCAGTGATGGGCGGAGTCTGGCGATGTTGCGGAGGTGGAAGAATGCAGTCCGGGTGATGTTGTGAATATGGGGTGCGAATGAGAGGGTGTTGAGAGCCTAAGTACACCTCCTAGGCTCCATAAGTACAACTCCTAGCCCCCATAAGTACACCTCCTCCTCTCCTAGCTTCCATAAGTACACCCTCTTCCCCTCATAGCCCGCCATAAGTACACCCTCTCCCCTCCCAGCCTCTGTAGGCCCATGAGTATACCTCCTCCTCACAAACCAGCCTCATGCCTGGCTCTTGCCTTGTTCAGGTGAGGCCATTGGTTGACCGATGAGCAGCAGCAGACGTCCTTCTCCCATTGAGGATATGACTGCTGGGTCAGCCAGGTGAGAACATGGCAGGGAAACACTCACTCCCAGTGGTCTTTCTGGTTTCTGTTGGTGAGAGGATGTTGCAATAATTCATAGATATTTCAATAATTTACAGATGAAAACAAACACATTTGTGTTTGGGAATGGCTAAACATTGTATTTGCTGTAAGAGTGCACAAGGCGTAAGCAACATCGCATCACATAGTCCAGAAGTTTCAGTCAATGTTCTTTACAAGCAGTTTATTTCATGTTATTAGTCCTTAGATTTTTTGTGCTAGCACTTCTAATACAGGATAGTATTTCCCCATTATTTTAAATGATTATATCTACTTTCAGCACAAAATTTCACAGTGGTATATGCCATTCAGGCCTTTGAACAATATATAGCTGTAAAGAATAAATGTCCAGAGGATGAAGCAGGGACATTGTCTAGAATTCATGAGAGCAGTTACGGTAAAAAGTGACCTTTTAAGTTAAGGTTTTAACTAAGCTTAAGTTTTTAAAGCCTCAGAATTTACATATCTATGAAAGCATACTCCTGATATGACTAGGACTTGCCGTCATCTTTCGCTTTAGCTTGAAGGGGATTGCCTGTGACTGTTGGACAGTTAGACAGGGGAAAGGAGAACAGATTTTTGTTTTCCGAGGCAAACGGGGCCACGGTTGTGACGCAAGGAGCTGGTTAATTTATCACCTTAACTCACACACACACGTTTCATGTTCTTGAATGCTTGTATCGGCGGAAGTGGCTGCGTAGGAAACGTACACACAGACACAGCGTTTTTTTATTCAGTCTGTGAATATGCTGCCTCACCATGGAAAATATTGTCTTTGCATGGTATTATTGCGTCATTAAATGAAGATATAAACTTACCATTATACCAGTTTAATAGTCTACATTATACCATTAAAATAATATTTAATATGATTTCCATATTATACTTTACATTTCCATACTCTTCAATTGAATGGCCCACAGTTAGAATGTTTAGAATGGCATTTTGAATTTGTAAGCAAATCTGGATATTTATTGGAATTCCCCATAAATATCTTGACAATAAATCGTTCCATATTGCAGTGGCCTAGAGCTGGACGTGTCAGAAGTAATGTTTCATGCAAACCACGTCGATTTCTCATCCCTCGCTAATTTTAGCTGTTGTCATGATGCTGTAGTGTGATGAATTGGGCGTTTCTAAATGTGTTCTGCAGTGCCTCTGAAGGGGCTGTAGTATACACACAACGCTGGGTCTTAAATCCTACAAAGGCTGACATTGCGCTCATTGGGCAGAGCTGCTAATAGCTTGCTGCGGATCAGCACAATTTCATAAGGGGGATTTGGATAATGATCACATGCTCATAAGCAGTGTGTACTACGAGCTGATCCTGCTCGGACTCTTGTGGACGTTCGTAACTCCAGAACCCTGGGCCGTGGTGTTCTCCATGGCTAGGTTTGGGACCCATCAGCGTGCTAAGACCGGAGGCAGGTCTGCTGTCTGTCAGGGCGGCCGGGCGCTGTTGACCGTGTGCTGCTCTTTAAATTGCCCAGTAACCTGCTCTGGGATTATACCTGACACTGCTAACACGCCCGAATGGAAATATATGCATTCATCTAAATCCCTAATCCTATCAAGTGAAAACCACAACAAGCTGCCGAGTTGTTTTTGGAGGGCGAGGGCTCAGTGGCTTAGCATATGAGAACCCCCCGCACCTCAGCCCAGCAAACATGTGCCTGTGATGGAAGGCAAAACATATCTTAGGTCTTCTTCTTCTTCAGTTGTTCC
Source organism: Gadus chalcogrammus (assembly GCF_026213295.1). Lineage (NCBI taxonomy): Eukaryota > Metazoa > Chordata > Actinopteri > Gadiformes > Gadidae > Gadus > Gadus chalcogrammus. The sequence continues at coordinate 22,478,723 of NC_079431.1, forward strand.
AGAGTAGCATCGAAACCCTTGGAAGGAGCTGGCAGAAAGGCTTTGATCTGCAGACCAGCCTCCAGGCCTGTGGTGTGTTTGTAAGACCTTCTAGATCTGCTGGTTTGGTTTCAGGGACCACTTGGTCACGTTGTTGTTGGCGGGCAATTCTTGAAGGTAAATTAAATGTATGACACCGAGTGGTTCTACCAAATGCATTTCTTGCCTTTGGATTATGACATTTTTACGGTGATAATTTTTGCTTTTCTACATCATCGAGAGGATTCTATAGTTCTCTAGAATGGTTGTCTGCTAAATTAAATCAGAGAGACGTGTGTTTCTCTGTCCGGCGTAATGCTCCTTGATCAATACTCCATACCTCCAGATGGATTCTCTATGAATGTGATGATGAAGACACTCCTTTTGAATTATGTAGGCTTCAATAAAGGAAGAAAAACATTTCTATACTTGTGAAGATATAGACTCGTCCTGGTATGTATGGTATGGGTTCACGACACAGTATATCTGTTTATAGAGCAGACAGACCCCAGGACATCAAACACAACTGCAGTTTTACGAGGACCAGCTAACTATAGTTGGTTGCTAAGGAACCAGCTATCGGGATAGGCCTATCTTTATCAAAAATAAAGTACTAATTAAACTATTAAAATAGTTATCTTCTGTTAACTTTCTCTCTATGCCAAGACAACGTTTGCTATTTTTTATTTTTTTTTGTAAAGTGAGAACATTCTTGAGCGTGCCTCCCCATGTCTAGTGAGTTTACCTGTCGAATGCCCCGCAGTCATGCATTCTCAGTTACACTGTCAGGGAAGGGTTAATAATTAGGGGACAGTGGAGCTCTTGTGTTCCGATAACCTACAGTCCCAATATTTGCCATGTTTGGTAACTTGTTTGAGTGCACAAACACTCCATTGTGCCCAGTACAATCGACACACACATTCACACAACTCTAACTTCTCAAATACTGTCATTCTTTGATGAGTAGAGAGAGACACATGCTCTTTGATAGCAGCTCGTATAAACATGGTCTATTATGGTAGTTAATGATCAATCAGTTCTGTTGGAGAAAATTTTGCTTTTCACTCTCTCTAAACTGCTTTAATTTCCACACTCAGAATTAGTCAGAATTAGCAATTTGTGACACGCGCATCTCTTAACGTCTAATATCCTTAAGCAAGGTGGTATTGGAATAGATGACATGTGTATTAAGAAAAAATATATACAGAATATACAGTATGTTAATATAATCCTATATAATCCTATAAATTCATCATCTATACACATTCAATGTCATCATTTCTGGATTGACGGTGTGGGCGGCCATCTTGAGAAAGACAGAGCATTCTTTGGCCAGTGTTGTGGCGTCCATACCCTTGAGCACTTAATGACTGTTGCCCGTTAGTAAAGACCCGAGGTTGATGGTTGACTTTGTCTATGTTGAGATGTGAATCAGCCATGATGTTTGGTCACTCACCCCCTCACCGGGAGGACTCGCTAATCCTTCCTTCGCAAGGCATAGGAACCACCCTGTCGATTTCTCCATAAAATAAATCGACTGTTTGGATTCTGTGTTTGCATCCCACTGTGTATGCTCAGAATTTGAAAAGCTATACTGTACGTACGTTCATACAAACGGATCCAAGGTCTTTATTTATATTCAGAAGAAGTGAGCTGCCCTTCCTGCACCGACCAGAGCTTCTTATTCAGAGAACATCTCCATTCCGATGTGGATCTGAGTCCTGAGCCTCCCAGTGGCCTGTCATCCCGACATCCAACGCAAGGTTTTGTTGGTTGGCGGGAACAATTTGAGAGAGAGACCTAGCGAGGGCGGTTTGTGTGCGCCCACTTGTGTTGGACAAACCAAGATACAGCTCTGGGAGAAGCTAAACACAAGTTTGAAATAGGCCGTGAATGTCTCGCCAGCTCCCCAATTTGGAAATGCATGTACACTGGATGAGTTACATCTCCAACAGTTCAGCATTAGCCTGGGGTCTGAACTATACAAATCCTTTCACGATTTCACTGTCTCACTGGAACGTCAGGTGGCCAGATAATGACACATGTTGTCGGTTGCTCCTGGTACTTCAAGCAACCATTTTAGTCCCTCTCTCTCTCCCTGTCCCTCTGTCTTTCTCCAGGAGGCTGCGGGAAGGGGGTATTCTGAGAAAGATGCTGGGGTCAGAGCGCGGCGTCGTGGAGGAGTGGCTCTCAGAATTCAAGGTAAAAATTATAATCCAGTGTGAACAATACATTTATTTGAGTGGAGATTTGACAATATGCCAATTTTTCTGTATACGTTACAGCTGTTGTTATAACTGCTGGCTGGCTGCCATACAATCTGTCCAATGGACTTTCATTGTTGTCAACTATTTATATGAAACCTGTGATGCAGGAGGAAGGGAACTGCAGCATAGACATGATGACACACCAGGAGGAGAGGGGTGTGTGTGTGTGTGTGTGTGTGTGTGTGTGTGTGTGTGTGTGTGTGTGTGTGTGTGTGTGTGTGTGTGTGTGTGTGTGTGTGTGTGTGTGTGTGTGTGTGTGTGTGTGTGTGTTGCTCTGACCGAGCACACTGCTCACCCCTAAGCCAATAGGAGTTCACGTTTGTATTTTTAGGCAAGGGATGACATCCAATGAACACAACAGTTTGCGTTGTCTGGATCCTACTGTGATTACATCCCGGTCATAAGCTGCTCTTCAGAAGAGGATCTTTCCTAATGTGTGACTCAACATTGCAATTGTCCACAATGTATATTATCACATCACAACGCACTCCTACTCTTTCCCCTTGAGTGGGGGACTCTTCTGTCTACAGTGACTGGACTGGAATGTAGTGTGTGGAAGGCTGAGGAGGCCTCTGGGACCCACAACCTTCCAGCTGTGTGTTGACTGCAGTGTCGTGATGCTGTTGTCATCCTTTCAGACCTTACCAGAAACCCGCATCCCCAGCTACGCAGGCAGCCTGCACCTGAAGAAGACCCTGGTGCCAGCGCTGTACCGGGTCATCCAAGACCCCAACAATGAGGTGGCACACACAAGCACACATTCATCAACATTCGAACACACTGTGGCAACCCGACACGTTGAGCGCACCAACTCCTCCCAAACAGGACACCATTTCGTTGGTGAAAGCCAAAAAAAGGCAGGTTTATTACAGAACATAAAGTCTCTCCAAACACAAATAACTTAAACCTCGGGAGGAATCAGCGGTCCCCCTTCTTCGTGGGTGGAAACCCGTCACCCACGAGGACCGGTCTCTCCTTGCAGGAGCTCCCGGGCTGGGAGAGCCCCGAATGAGTGGAGAAGCAGGCTATTTAAGCCCTGCTTCTCCACTTGTTCCTCAGGTGCTCTCAATATCCTTAATTGGCCTGGGCCGGGTTGCCACAACACACAAACACATTCATACCCATGCACATGCACACACACATCCACATGCACTGTTGGCTTAGGAAAGAGGTTTGTGATTGAGGGGATATCCCGGTCCAGGCCATCCAAGTCCTCTCCGGTGTTTCCATCAACAGTGATTGGCTGATGCTAACCCTATCCTATGCATGGGTTGAGCCAACACGGGAGGGACTCTTGAGTCCGTCATCATTGGTTATGTGGCCGTGTCCACATGTGGGACATGTGTGTCTTTGTGTATGTGTGAGTCACTAAACAATGAAGGATGCTTGTAGGCCCTGACTTTATCTGCGAGTCGTGTGACGCCGGTCTGCGTGTCATGTGACGTCGACCTGCGAGTCATGTGACGCTGGGCTGGGGTAAGGGTCAAAGCAAGTTAACGTAACTGCACACAATATGGGGTCAGAACAGTCTCATTAATAATGAATGCACAGAGAAGGATTCACAAATGTATTTTGTGATTTATATTTATATTACTCTCTTCTCACAAATACATTTCAATGCACACATAAATGGATATCGGTATGTATAAATGTAAAATAAATCCATAAACAAAAATAAGTTTCACAAACACATTTCTGATCCACACACAAATGTACCTTGTTTTAAATAAATGTAATATAAATCCATAAATATATTAATTAAAAAAATATTTGCAATTTTCATCACAATGTATTTGTATGTTGTTACATTTATATACAAACTGTTAAACTTGTATTTACAAGACGTTTTTCATTTGTGAACTTATTTGCATTTGTGTGTGAACTGGTCTGTATTTATGTGTGGATTTTTGAGACTCCTGACGTCGCTAGATTCACAAATGCATTTCTTTCAACAACGAACTCTCTGTAGCCAATCAGATGCCTCCCTCGTTATCACATGACTGCAGTGACTGGGTTTTTACATCGGTGCCGCTTACTACTTTAACGGCACCGATAATCCCAAAACCCAGTCGAAACTAGATGGAAAAAGTGTTTAGCTAAACGTGACGCAGCTTTTACATCTTCACCACCTAGAGATTGTTATGTACGATCATTCAAAAAAACCATGTTCTTTCCCATAGAGTAGACATTTGACAGAGGGAACCGGGAGGCTCAGAGGCTGGACTCAGAGGTCGGAACTGCAGTCATGTGATTGGCTGAAAACGAGGGAGGCATCTTATTGGCTACAGAGTTCCTTGTTGAAAAAAAATGCATTTGTGAATCTAGCGACGTCAGGAGAGTCTCAAAAATCCACACATAAATACAGACCAGTGCACACACAAATGCAAATAAGTTCACAAATGAAAAACGTCTTGTAAATACAAGTTTGACATTTTGTATATAAATGTAACAACATCCAAATACATTGTGATGAAAATTGCAAATCATTTTTTAATTAATATATTTATGGATTTATATTACATTTATTTAAAACAAGGTACATTTGTGTGTGGATCAGAAATGTTTATGGATTTATTTTACATTTATACATACCGATATCCATTTATGTGTGCATTGAAATGTATTTGTGAGAAGAGAGTAATTTATATATAAATCACAAAATACATTTGTGAATCCTTCTCTGTGCATTCATTATTAATGAGACTGTTCTGACCCCATACACAATGAGGTCGGTTTTGTGTATCGCCAAACGTTAAAAACATGCAGACAGACTTTCCATCCAGACGGGGGAGGGGAGGGCAGCATCATGTTGCCTGCATCTCGCCCGCTGTCTGCCTATTTCCCCGGCAAACATGTTTCCATGCTCTCCAGTGACTGGATTATTTTAGTCCAAGGGAAAAATAAATAAAAGGTCACAGCGTCTGCGCCGCCAGCCTTTAGGCGCCCAATGAAACGCCACTTCAATTGCTGTCTTGTGTGTGTGTCTTGTCCTCTCCCCAAGCTAAATGAGAGTGTGTGCTGTTAATCATCGCCGGGTCAACAGTGTTGTGGGCGGCAGTAGCTCAGGAGGTAGAGCGTGTTAGGACCACTTGGCTCGAGTAGAGCTGACATAACAAAGGGAGGCCACGCTGATTATAAAGATGGAACAATTATTTATTTAAAGTGCTAAATGCAAAACCTTATCAGTAAGGGGAAGCCAAACCAAAAGTGTAGTGCATATCAGTAGATGTAATATAAAGCAAAGTGAGGTAAAGATGAGGAGCGAAGCTGCTGCCAGCCCTTCCCCATCTGGCCATAGCAGTAGTGAGAGAGTCCGAGCCGACGGGAAAGGCGTCTTTTATCTCCAGCTCAATCAGCCCAGTCATTAGCCTGGCACGGCCCATAGAGACAGCTCCCCCTAGTGGCGATAGAAGAAACACAGACACGGAACACGGATACTCATGACACGCCAAGCAAGGCAGGTAGAGAGGCACATCCAGCACGGCAAAGCTGGGCGTGACATCACTCCCCCCTAAAATACAGAGGCCCATATTAAGGGACTCTGTATCTACCCAACGATCCCAAATCACCAAAACACAATGAGTGAATTCTAACGAAATAATAAATTCACACTGGAAGACTCATACACTCTATTGTGCACATGCACCCATTTAACCGTGCGGTCACAACTGTTACAACCCATCACCAACACCGGCCATTCTCACCACCCGATCGTCACCCCATCATACCACCAAGCAGATCCTGCGGAAGCTACTTAAGGGGGACAGACAAGACAAAGAAACGGATGGAACAATAATGCATTGACTCATCTGGTGCCCGACAAACCCAGAAATTAAAGACTTCAACTCAACACTTTGCCCCTTGTCCAAATTTCTGTCCAATTGTTCATTGGCTGTCCAACTTAGCCAATGTCTCTGTTGTTTAACCGAGCCCGTAGGACCGCATCATCTGGACCTCGCACCCCATCCTCAGCTGCCACCTGCGAAACATCAGGCACGCCCACCCCAAAAGCGCGCGCCACAGGACTAGCCGCAGTTATCTCACCCACCACCTGCAATGGCGAGGAATAATACGGTTCTAGTAGGTTGACATGACAGTGTTGTTTTTTCTTCCTGCGCTCAGGAGTAGACACCACATAGTTACTCTCCGAGATTTTACGCATGACAGTGAAAGGACCAGAGTATTTCGCCCCAAATGGCGAACCCAGATTGGGCAGCAGTGCAAGCACTTGTTCACCAGGGCTGAACACTCTATATGATCGTAGCCACCGCCTTACGATCATACAATCGTTTCATTTTTGTTTGAGCCACACACACATGTTCAGTAGCCAATTTCCCAGCCAACAACAATCTCCGGCGAAATCCATATACATAGTCAGCCAAATTCCCAATTCCAAATTCACATTTGGTTTACCTGCCAGTTGACAAGCATGACAAGCTTTAACGTACCCCGCTACATCTCTTTTAATACGTGGCCAATATAAATGCTGTAACACACGATTGTAGGTCTTTCTCACCCCAAAATGTCCAGACGCGTCCCCGTGCGCAGTTTTCAACACTACATCACGGTACTCTACAGGCATCACCACCTGCAACACCTGATCTGCCACACCCGTGTCTCCATGAGGTGACCACCTACGCACCAATAATCCCTTCTGGATCGAATACCCATGCTTGGCTTGATCAGTACCAGAGACAAATGCAAAATACTTCTCAAGACTTGAATCATTCTTCTGTGCTCCAATTATCTCACTGGAAGACAGTGGTGCTGGTAACTCTGGGACAAACACTTTACCTGCACCAGTCTTGGACACATCAGACGACTTCTCTGTCTGCGCACGAGCCATCGCTCGCGTCACAGCGCAGGCAGTGAACACCTCTGGGAAATCCAGAAGACATTTGTCCGGCTTTGCTGATGCTGTAGTTACTGATTTTACCACCGGAAAAGGACATGACTCCTCAGGCCATACGCAATCCCCCCCCAAATTATTTCCAATAATCAGGTCAATATCATCTACAGGCAGTCGGACGTACAGCGATAATCACTTTGCCATTCACAAATCCAGAATGTAACTTAATTTTGTGCAATGGCACTGGAAACGGATGAAAGCCAATTCCCCGAATCAAAACACAGCTCCCAGTGTCTGATAAAGAGGAGTAAGGCAAAGACGATTGACATATAAAACTCTCAGATGATCCTGTGTCACGCAGTATTTTTACTGGCACTATACGATCATCTCCCATCATTGACACAAACCCCTCTGTAATGAAAGGAGCATAGTTAGACATGGTTGTTCCTTTAGGTTTATCATCCATCCTCTTTACATCCTGTACTTTAGACTGCTCGTGAACAGTATTCATAGCCTTCAACTGAACCACATTTGCCTTTCGTTCATTTCCCAAATGCGCAGCATGAATCAAAGCCACACAGCCGACGTCCTTGACTTCCCTATTAATTTCTGTAAGCCTACTCTTTCTGCGAGCAAGCAAAGCTGGACAATCCATTTTCCAATGGCCCAATTGCCAACAATAATTACAGTTATTGTCTTCTTCACTTTTGCTATCGGTTCTGCTATGAGGCACAGAATCCAACCTTCCAGGAGGACCCACATTTCCATGAACCACTTGTGCATCAAGGTCGCGGTGATCTCTGCTGTGGTCGCGGTCATCTCTCCGATTGTCATACCGTTGCGAGTAGTCTCGTACATAGGCCAATTGATTCTTATGAGTCAACACATAGCCATCAGCGAGGACAGCAGCCTTGGCTGCTGTCTTCACTTTATGCTCGTTAAGATATGTAACAATGCGTTCTGGCACTATGTTTTTGAACTGTTCCAACATCACTAAATTACGCAAGCCATCGAATTCAACAACACCCTCTGCAGTGAGCCAGCGATTGAAAAAATGTGCGAGCTCCCTGGCTACCTCCGAATGAGTTTGCCTTTCGAATTTTCTTAAATTGCGAAAACGTTGTCTGTATGCTTCTGGAACAAGTTCATAAAACTTCAGCACAGACTCTTTTACTTTCTCATAACTTCTCCTTTCTTCAAAAGACAAAGCCACAAACGCTTCTTGTGCGCGGCCAATTAGAACAGTCTGTAACAGCAGAGTTTTATTCTCGCTACTCCAATTTTGATTTGCAGCAACATTTTCAAATAATGAAAAGGATCAGGATCACGCTCATTGAACTTTGGAAGGAACTTAATCATACTTCCCAAGCCTGAATGCTGGCCGGCACTGCCTCTACCCTCAGCTTCCAACTTAAGCCTGGTGCGCTCAAGCTCTCGAGCTTGTTCTTGTTCATGCTCGGTATGCTTAAAGGGGTAGTTCGGAATTTTGGACATAGGGCCTGATTCCGAAGTGAGCATTGGTATTCTATATAACTGGAGAAAGTTTTAGACAGGTTAGTTTTATTTCTAACATTATTCTATCAACACAGACAATTAAATCTATAGTCTGGCGTTATAATTGATTTACCTCGGGTGTACTGTGGAGTGGGTAAGACTTTTTAATAGCAGGCTAGCATTGCCCGTTGACTTGCGCTAGCCTAGCACGAGCGAACTCTGCAACTAGAAGGACTGAATGAAATGTGTTAAACTGTCTCCAGTGATATAGAATACCAATGGTCACTTCGGAATCAGGCCCTATGTCGAAAATTCCGAACTACCCCTTTAAGCCGTTCCATCTCAAGCAATCGATCTTTCTCTCTTTCGAAAGCCTTGATTCTCCTCCGCTCTAACTCTTGCACCACCACCCATTTCTTATGTTCCCTCTCTTGTTCGATATCTAATCTCCTTTGATCTAACTGCATTTGCAAAAGTTATTTTTGCTCATCAAACGTTAGTTGACTCATGTTGGACAATGGTTGGTCAGGCACCGTCAATGGCGTTGGCTCTACAGGTGTATCCCCAGACAATACCTTTTTCTCCTTTAAACGCTCCCGAATGAAATCCACTAACTGATCTTTATTAGACCTCTTTGGAATGGTCACCTCAATCAAATAATAATCTGCTATACAAAACAACTGCTCTTTTGTCAACGCTACCAATAAACTCTCTGATGGAGCAACCAAAAAGTCATCATATCCACTGATGATCAATGTACACGATCCAAAAGCAGAACTAACCATCGGTCTTCCAGTACTTATCCAATAATCCACCCACAAAGCCCACACGAAAGAAAAGATATAGGCCTAATGCAAAGTGAAATCAAATTCACGCAGAAGAACAGACCAATCAGAGCCCTCCCCCTAAACATTTACCAGCCATTATGTTACGACCCGGCTAGTTTTAAGAGCCGCAACACGTGATTGGGATGTTAAATGAAAAGGATGGGAAACCATGGACAGATTCAGGTCAAATTCGGGGATTTAATCAAGTGAGAAGAGTGCACATGCACACAGAATTACAACAAAAGAAAACTACACAGGGTTAACAAAAGGCACTGGCTGAAACCACTCAATTCACAGCCAGGCAATACAACGACATCAAAACTCCCATTTCCTAAGCCACCACAAATGGTAGGCAGCAACAAAGAGGCGGACTGATCACTGGTTCACAGCCGCCCCGAACTGTGGACACACACGCTATTTATGCAGCTGGCTTGATTGAAGACTCGTGCTTGGTAGCTTCGATGGGATCCAGGAAGTAGGGAGGGGACCAATCATCGGAAAGGAAAACCCCCAGCTGGATTTGCATACAGAATCATGGAACTTCAAATGCACATTAGACGGCAGCCGTAACACTCCCCCCCTTAAATTACAAGCCCTTGCGGCTTGGCGTTAAGGTTTCATGCATAAACATAGCTAACACACATCTCTAGCGCCTAGACAAAACATCAGCGACCCCATTTTCAGATCCCTTTTTATGTTGGATGTCGAGGTTGAAGTCTTGTACCGGCCAATCAGCACCTCCAGATCACTTTGCTGTCCAGCAGTTAAATGCTGAAAACAGCTTGACAGGTTTGCAAGCATCTCCGAATTTGGAAGTCGGACCGGCTGATGTGTAGGAACGCGCAACGGTGGGTCATCTCCGTAGAGAGCACCCACAGGTTCTGTCACAATGAGAGCAGCAACTTTAATATCCGACGGTTCAGCTACTAAGGCAGGAGCAGGAGGCTCCCCCTGAACAGGCAATAAGAAACTCTCAGCCCCTTTCTCCTCTTTGTCACCTGAGAGAACTGACATGAATAAACTGTCAGACAACGAAACTTCACGATCATCTGGGCTAATCTCATGGGAGCGAGCACGAGTTACAGCGCAGGCTGGAAATACATTCGGAGGTGTCTGATCTGATGATTGGTTCCCATCACGCTGGGGTTGATCTAGAACTTCTAGCGTGGGAGTTACCTTACCTCCTGCGATATCGTTCCCCATCAGGAGTACGATACCGGGGATTGGCAGTTCAGTACAAACTGCTACTGGGAAGAATCCAGTAACGAGAGTGGACTGAATATGGATGCGGTGCACTGGCCGTGGTACGCAACACATTTCAACCCCTCTAAGAACTGATTGGTAATGGCAAGCAGAGTTATCAGAAAAAGGAAGCGCTGATGCCAGAATAACAGATTGAGCGCAAGCAGTATCTCGCAAGATCCGTATGGAGTGTCTATCAGCTGCCTCACCAGACAGTGACACAAATGCATCAAATACGAATGGCTTAAAACAGTCATCAATTTTCTGATCAGATGAGTTAGTGTTCACCCCATGATCTGCTTTAATCAGTCCTACCCCTTTTGCTTGAAAGGAGCGTGAGGGCTGTTCTCTACGTTCTAGTGTCGAGCAATTTGCAATGACATGGCCAACTTGGTGGCAGTAATAACATTCCCTTTCCTCTTGCGACCCTTACAAGCCAATGCGGTCGGTTCTCCACAGCGGTGCCCTGGCCCAGAAACAGTGTCAAGGCAGCCTATAAACCCAGCGCGGAAGCGCTCTAGAATGGGGATGACAATGGCTCCAAATGACTGGTCGCTCCACTACGAAAAAAGCATTCACCCTTCCAAAAAAACAACAATATGTGGCTAAATGAAAGCTCCCCAATTTTCCTCAAAACCAAGCTTAACCAAAGGATAATCAGCGCTGATCTCCCCAAATCAAACAATCGGCGTTCAGAAGCCGGTAGACCCAAACTACGCCTACCACGACTTGATTCACAAAAAGTAATCGCCGATCACGTGACTACACCGCACTCGGCTGTTGAGTGGGAATTAGAGTAAACCTACCAAATTAACACCAAATTCAGGGTTACAATACGGCTGGACGAGCCCCCATTATGTCAGGACCACTTGGCTCGAGTAGAGCTGACATAACAAAGGGAGGCCACGCTGATTATAATGATGGAACAATTATTTATTTAAAGTGCTAAATGCAAAACCTTATCAGTAAGTGGAAGCCAAACCAAAAGTGTAGTGCATATCAGTAGATGTAATATAAAGCAAAGTGAGGTAAAGATGAGGAGCTGCAGCCAGCCCTTCCCCGTCAGGCCATAGCAGTAGTGAGAGAGTCCGAGCCGACGGGAAAGGCGTCTTTTATCTCCAGCTCAATCAGCCCAGTCATTAGCCTTGCACGGCCCATAGAGACAGCTCCCCCTAGTGGCGATAGAAGGAACACGGAACATGGATAATCATGACACGCCAAGCAAGGCAGGTAGAGAGGCACATATAGCACGGCAAAGCTGGGCGTGACAAGCGGGTTGGCTGGTAACCTGAAGGTTGTTGGTTCGATCCCCGGCTCCTCCTAGCAGAGTGTCGAGGTGTCCTTGAGCAAGGCACCTAACCCTGACTGTTGGCTCCTGACGAGCTGGCTGTCGCCTTGCATGGTTGACTCCGCCGTTTGTGTGTGAATGTGTGCGTGAATGGTGAATGTGAGGCAATATTGTAAAGCGCTTTGGGTGGCCAATGGATAGAAAAGAGCCATATAAATGCAGTCCATTTACATTTATTTATTTGTGTGGGCCGACCCAGTACTGCCTGTTCACCCCCTCAGTCAGACCCCCACCATAATGCTAACTGCTCTCTTGCTCTCTCACTCCATTGCTGTCTGTCTTTCGGTCCCGCTCAATGGCTCTCCTCTGCGTCTCCCCATCTGTTATCTCGCTCTCTTTCCACCCACTCTCCCTCTTCTCCACTTCTTTCACTCTCTCTCTGACTCCACCTCACTCTCTATCTCTCCCTCCACTCTCCCCCCAATGTGTCTCTATTTATCTTCCTCTCTGATGTACACATAAGTATGGCCTGACCGATATTGATTTTTGAGTGCCGATGCCAATTATTTTCAGAGAAAAATTACGATTACGATTTAATCGGCCGATTAAAAAAAATAAATAAAAAAAAAAAGCATATAAAACGTCGTTTTTGATGCCTTAAATATACTTTAAACACTTTTGACGAATATGTGAATTGAATGCAGAACCTTTGAGTGTTTTAGAATACATTGACAGTCAAAAATGAGTGTAATGTAAAATAAATAACTAACTCCCAATGTGCTGCGCTCGTGAGCAGTGACTAACACGTGCGTGCTGAGCAGTATGGTCTCACCGTTAGAGTCTACAGTATAACAAATTAACATGGCCTGGGACCTAAAGAAAAACAGGCACAACATGCTCAAACAACGCATCTTGTGTACATTGGTGAGGTGAGCGCGCAGCTGCCTGAGCGAGCGTGCTTTCATGTTGTACGGTAAAATTCAATCTCCTCTTTTTTACTCCAGCTAAAGTTGTTAGTTAGCAAGGCGAGTAGGAGCGCAATCTGCAGGATACTAAGCGCAATAACATTAAAAAAAAAAAAAAAAAAAAAAAAAAAATCGGTTGTAATCTGCGTCTTTTTTGGCCTACACATAAGTCATTAGCAGACGGCCCACCTACCACACACACACACACACACACACACACACACACACACACACACACACACACACACACACACACACGTCCACCGTGACGCCGGTCTGTGAACCCACACCAGCATCTGTGTTATGAAGTCAACACAAGTCCAAGCACATTACTGCTGGTCAACTGGAAACTTGAAGTGATGGAGAGTCACTGACTGCTGAACGGCTAAACTCACTGCTGGAGACGGGGAGGGAGTCGGGGAGGGAGGGAGATGGGGAGGGAGACTGGGTGGGAAGGAGTCGGGAGGGAGGGAGACTGGGAGGGAGGGAGTCGGGGAAGGAGGATGTCTGGGACGGGGACCACACTGGTGGTCTGTACACAATCACAAACTAACTCCTGTGTAAACAATGTGCAGTGGCCTGAGCTCAGTGTAATTCTCCTTCTCATTCATTGCAAACATATTCATTACTATTGCCTCCAGTGACTGACCACACACACCTTTTACTATGACTTTGGCCTTGCCCTCATTAAACCTCCATGAGCCTCTATATATTGTAATTTCCACACACAGCGTTGACGTTCTTCAATGTACAATCCCCCCCCCCCCCAGTTGCTGGAGCCCGTGTGCCATCAGCTGTTTGAGCTATACCGGAGCACCGAGGACCGCCTTCGCCGCTTCACCCTGCAGTTCCTGCCCGAGCTGGTCTGGGTGTACCTGCGCGTCACGGCCAGCAGGGACCGCCAGAGCAACGGCTGCATCGAGGCCCTCCTGCTGGGAATGTACAACCTGGTGGGTGCCCCCCCTGGGACCTGGGTCAGAACTCATTGAAAAGGCCTTTGTTTAGGAGAAAAGCTGGTCCTCTAAAGGAAGGGGGCTGAAGGCCTTTGTTAAAGGTCCCATGGCATGACATTTTCATTTTGAGGTTTTCTAACATTAATGAGTTCCCCTAGCCTGCCTATGGTCCCCAAGTAGATAGAAATGGTGTTAGGTGCAAAACGAGCACTAGGTATCCTGCTCTGCCTTTGAAAAAACAAAGCTCAGACGCGCCGATTTGGAATTTTCCCCGTATGCCGTCATACAGGGACATGTTACCTCCCCTTCTCTGCTTTGCCCGCCCAGAGAATTTTGCCCGACAATGAGCTATGACTGTTATACACTTCTGCTGTTGGTGTTATGGCGCACAACACGTCGGGTTCTCTGACGTCTCTGGTATTTCAACGACTCGTAGTGGGGGTTCCAATAAGGGGGAGGGGGCTGAGGGTGATGATGGCACTTCGTCATCATCAATAATCCAAGCAGTAAAAAGGCTCCTGGGTAGCAATACAGGTAAGGCTGAACGATTAATCAAATTCAAACCGAAATCGCGAAAGGCTGCGATACTGACGCTTACCGTTACTGAAAGATTTATATTTATTTTTCTTTTACAATTCAATAGTTAAATAAAGATGTTATATCAATTCATCTCAACCCATCGGCCTGGCCTAAAGGAAGGAGCAGTTTATATGTTGACTAATTCCAATGTTGTGTTGGTCATACTAAAGAATGATTTATTGCTTCTTTAGTGAAAATATAGATCATAAGTGTTACGGTATCCAACAAACATAAAATCAGCAGCCTTTGGACAACTCAACATAAAGACAGACGACATGGTTTTTGGGGAAAACATTGCTTAATGGTTGACAGTGATCGTAAGGTTTCGCACAAGTGAAACCAGTACCAGCAACCAAAAAAAAAAACCGTCGGCAGAAAAGGCCTAGGGTATTACCACATAACAGAAGGGAAAATGCAAAGGAAAAACCTCCCTTTAACTGCCTGGGATGTTCAGCTTATCTAGCTTCCTTGCCCGACAGCGGACAAAATACAACTATATAGCTACGCTTGCTCTTGCCTTAACATGCAGAAAGTAACAACCAAGAACAACAAATATGATATTTTAAACAGAATTTACAAAAGGTACAAGTGTGCCAGCGTCTGCTCAGTTGAGAGAGAGAGAGAGTGAGCCGCCATCTTCCACTTGGCTTTATATGCGTGGGGGCGGCGCCAACAATCAGGGCGAGCCAAACAGCAACCTGCAGCCACAATGCTCCGCCTCCAGGAGGTGATTGAAATAATTGAGTGCAGGAGGCAAAAGCAAGACATTAGTGCAAAACAAACAAAAACGGCACAAGACCCAGCACTACCACGTAACACCCCCAACCTTAAAGAAATAATTGGAGGGTTGCCTTAGGCAAAATTTAAACCAGCGACCAAACATATTTCCCAATGTATACAGGAATGCGTAAACATTTAAATATACTCCTCAACTTCAGCTGACTACTCTGCCGCAGTTCAACTGGAAAGGAAAATAATTTAGAAAAGAAAACAATAAACCCACAATTAATTTACATAATTTTCTACCTGCTACAACATTTTCGCGTCCGCGAATGTGCCTTACATTAATATTGAGGGCTTGCAAGGAAACGTCTTAGCTCACGACGTGTTGTGGGGGCAGGAAAATTGAGAATGGCCTCAACTTTGGAGTGCAGAGGGCGCACTTCCCCGCCACCAACCACTTTTCCCAAGTACACAACCTTAGCTTGCCCGAATTCACTCTTCGCTAAGTTTACGGTCAGGTTTGCGGCGGACAACCGCTCGAATACCGATTGGAGTTGTTTCACGTGAGAACACCAGGTGGTGCTGTAGACCACCAAATCATCGAGGTACGCCTCACAATTAGAACTGCCTGCAAGAACCTGATTAACTAAGCGTTGGAATAGTAGCTGGGGCATTCCGCATACCAAATGGCATGACCGTGTATTGTAGAAGGCCATCAGGTGTAACGAAGGCAGATATCTCCTTAGCACGTTCGGTCAGCGGAATTTGCCAGTAGCCTTTGAGGAGGTCAATCTTGCTAACGTAAACAGCCGAACCAAGGCGATCTATGCAATCGTCCATGCGTGGTAGTGGAAAACTATCCGGCTTGGTTACAGTGTTAACCTTCCTAAAATCCGTGCAAAATCTAGCAGTGCCATCTGATTTTTGGCACGAGGAGGCATGGGGAACTCCATGGGCTGAAACTTGGTTCTGCAATGCCATTGTCTACCATAAACTTGACTTATTTTTGAAGCTTGGGGCGTTTAAGTGGGTTGGCATAATAAGCGTGTTGTTTAATTGGCCTACTATCCCCAACATCAACATCATGAGTAATAGCTGAGGTACGACCTGGAACATCAGTAAACAAATTCAGCTTAGAAGAAAAAGAACGGCTAAATCTTCATGCTTTGAATAAGATAATGGTGAAAAAAAAAATCAGATCAGAGAGGATTTCTGAATTTTTCAATCTGCCCTCAACCACCTTAGCAGCCGGGTAATGAACACCCACCTCACCAAGCAGCAATGCGACAGGTCTATCGGTGGAGAACGAAATCCCGGACAAGCCCCCATTTTTATGTTACGGTGTCCAAACATAAAATCAACAGCCTTTGGACAACCCAACATAAAGACAGACGACATGGTTTTTGGGGAAAACATTGCTTAATGGTTGACAGTGATCGTAAGGTTTTGCACAAGTGAAACCAGTAACGGCAATAAAAAATAAAAACCCGTCGGCAGAAAAGGCCTAGGTGATTACCACTTAACAGAAAGGGAAAAATGCAAAGGAAAAACCTCAATTTAACTGCATGGGAGGTTCAGCTTATCTAGCTTCCGTGCCCAAGAGCAACAACAAATATGATATTTCTAACAGAATTTACAAAAGGTACAAGTGTGCCAGCGTCTGTGCTCAGATGAGAGAGAGAGTGAGCCGTCATCTTCCACTTGGCTTTATATGTGTGGGGGCTGTGCCAACAATCAGGGCGAGCCAAACGGCAACCTGCAGCCACAATGCTCCGCCTCCAAGAGGTGATTGAAATGATTGAGTGCAGGAGGCAAAAGCAAGACATTAGTGCAAAACAAACAAAAACAGCACAAGACCCAGCACTACCAGGTAACAATAAGGAACTTAATACATTTAAAAAAAAAAAATGTTAAATTGCAATCGCAATATTGGTCAAAATAATCGCAATTAGATTCTTTCCCCAAATCGTTCAGCCCTAACTACAGGCTAGTGGCAGTGGAAACGCAACCTCGGAACTGAGCTGGGCTATACCGCCCCCTCCCTACCGCACCTTTGCAAACCGAACCGTTCCGCACCCTGCAGTGGAAACGCGGCACTAAAGGGTACCACTACTGGGTAGGGTGCCGCTATAGGGTAGGGTGCCGGTACAGGGTACCTCTACAGCAGTGGTGGGCAATTCATTTAAAACAGGGACTGTTATGGAGGGCCGGACCAATAGGCTAAATTCAATTCAGCTCAATATTAATTTGATCTCTTTATAAAAAGCAATAAAATGTAGGGTATTTGATAAGCTGTGACTGGTAAGAGTAAATATTATGATACCGCATATGACACATAAAGCAGAAAAAAAATTAAATAAAGCAGACATGGTACAAAATGCAGTTATGTTAGTATTTAAAAAACATTTGTTTTTCAGAACAGCAATAAATTAACTTTACACAAATTGTTATCTTTTTGTTTTTAGTTTTACTACTCCATTAGCTGTATTTCAGTTCTTTTTTTCTTGTTCAGTGAGAGAAATCTAGTGTGCTTGGCTTGAACAAGTGTCGCTGTGTTAGTTCAAGCTGCGTCCGTGGGCGGGACAAAATAGTCCCTCTGCGGCGCGGGATACGTTTCTTTCTGGAGAAGTGGAGAGGGCGTCCTACTGAACGGAGGTGGGTATCCTGCATTATGTTAAATGAAATGACTTAGTTCAAGTGAATTCCCCCCAAAGTATTGCATTAACATGCCACAAATGTCCTTCAATGTATTTTAATGGTCGCCATAACATAAGTTCAGAAATGTTAATGCAATACTTTGGGGGGAATTCACTTGAACTAAGTCATTTCATTTAACATAATGTAGGATACCCACCTCCGTTCAGTAGGACGCCCTCTTCACTTCTCCAGAAAGAAACGTATCCCGCGCTGAGTATGCTGTGATCTTTATAGCTCCATGGCTGGCACGCAGTGGGTCCCAGTGTAATTTGAGAAATGCATCCCTGCCGGCGATTTTCATTGGATTAGGAAATTATGGGCGGGACTATTTTGTCCCGCTCACGGACGATCTGGCATCTACGGATACGAATACTTTTGCTACACATTTACCACCTAGACGTGGTGCAAAACAACCTGCAAAAAAACCCACAGCTGAGACTTGCAAGAGCAGATTCGAGCAGTTGTAAAATGGATTTGTGCTCGCTCATTAAAATGCTGAATTAACATAGCGTTCTTTATCATTTTATTTGTGAGGACATTTTTCACAGATGTGCAACTTCTGATGCATTAGTTCAAATTTGGGTTTACGAATTGATGAAGAGAAAGTTCTCTCACGGACACGTCGGACAGCGAAATATTTGATTTAATCTTAAAGCATGATCATGGGAAAAGTACCGGCAGCAAAGTTTACCAAGAACACATTCCACGAGACAATAGATTCACAAGATTCTTATAGGGAACATTAACATTGTGGGAAGGAAGTGGGAGTGACCTTAGGACAAGTCAATTTGTAATACAATGGGTGGGTATTGGACATGTCTACAGAATTGGCTCTAAACGAGTTTACACAACAAAGAAGTCAGTCGATTGGCCTGGTCACAAAACCAGACTTCCTGGCTCCAGTGGGAGCTTGAATACGAATTAACTTAAGTTACAGGGAGAATGTATACAGTTCCTTAGAATGTAATAATTATATAAACAAGGTTAATATAATTTGTATGTGATTGTATATTTATAGTTATGATTGATATTTCCACGACACGAATGCACATCTTTTCGGGCATGTTCTCAGATTATGAAACACGGGTGTGCGAATGTGTTTTGCACCAACTGCGCTGCAATAATTGTAGCAAAAGGATTTGTGCACCTGTAACACAGATTTGCGTACTCGTAGACCCTATTTTGTGTTTACAATGGTATAAAAAATATATTATTTATTTTTTACGACTACAAATGTACTGTTACACATTTGTGACTTTAGAGTACATGCAAAATAAATATATACGACTTCAAATTTACTGTGACTTTAGTGTATGCATTCAAATTCTGCAGTTACAGGTGCTAAAGACTTTTGCTACAATAATACCTTCATACTACCTCCCTCAGCAGCGTTCGCTCAACACGACTACATGTAGAGAAGAGATAGAACGCTAACTAGCACAGAGTTGCACTTTCCTGCCAGTTCAGTGGAGGAACTGGACTCCCAAAGCAATGTTATTCTTAAAAGGAGCAATCACGAAACTGAGGTTCATCCTTTCAAAGTAATGTACAGTCGGATTAAAACTAACAAATGTAACAGGATTTAATTGAAACTAGAGAGTCGACTTTTCCCTTAATATTTATTTATTTATTTTCGTTTAAATAAATATTGATCTAATAATCAAAATAAATAAATAAAGTAGTCTTTTTTTTTTTTTTTTTTTACTTATATCTGTATGTCATTGCGGGCCGCCAGGAATGTTTCTGCGGGCCGCCATTGGCCCGCGGGTCGCACTTTGAGAACCAATGCTCTACAGGGTAGGGTACCGCATCAGGGTACCGCTACAGGGTAGCACTACAGAGTAGCAGAAGGACCCAGGCAGCAGGCAGGTAATGGTGCGAGCAGGTTCCTCCTCAGGCCCTGTGAGGGGAGATGAGGAGTAGCAGGAAGAGAGCTGGCTCATGCATGATTGATGTTTCCATACTATTCCATTTTAACCCAGATCTCTTTACCTTGGTGATGCACCATTGCAGTGTCTAAAGGACTGTTCAAATAGGCTGGCCCACAGTGGTCACCATATGGTTCAGTGATAAGACGCTGGAGTTATTTTCCTGAAAGGCAATACTGATGAATTCATATGTTGATGATGGCACTTTGTCATCATCAATAATCCAAGAGGTAATAATTCAAATTCAATCTTTCTGTGGTAATGGGTTTGTGCATGACATCACAGATCACATCACCTCATCCCTCACTCTCCACCTCAAGCTGGTGTGTGGTGAGCGTTCTGGCGCCGTGCATCACCCAAATGGGTGCTACATACTGGTGGTGGTTAGTGAGGTCTCCCCCCCCCCCCCTTCACTGTAGGCGTCTTTGAGTGTCTAGAAAAGCGCTAAATTAATTTCAATGAATTATTATTATTATTATTAGATGATATCTCAACTGTGCACAGATTTACAACAAGATTAAGAAAATCAATACCAATTCATTGATTTTTAAAATGCTGGATCCCTGGATCTCTGGATTAACACTGGTCTCAGACAGGTATCATTAGGTACTTCATTAGGGTTCAGACTGGGACTACGACCAGGGGAAGTAACCTGACAGCTCCCATCTCCAAACGCCATGCAGCAGAACATGTCAACACACAACCTGGCAACCTGCAGTCCTGACTCCTCTCCTCCCAGTCTGGTAGACTTTACTTCAGACCTGACTCCTCTCCTCCCAGTCTGGTAGACTTTATTTCAGTCCTGACTCCTGTCCTCCTAGTCTGGTAGACTTTACTTCAGT
The DNA here is from genome assembly GCF_026213295.1 of Gadus chalcogrammus. NCBI lineage: Eukaryota > Metazoa > Chordata > Actinopteri > Gadiformes > Gadidae > Gadus > Gadus chalcogrammus. The sequence goes on from NC_079431.1 coordinate 22,499,395, forward strand.
TCTGACTCCTCTCCTCCCAGTCTGGTAGACTTTATTTCAGTCCTGACTCCTCTCCTCCTAGTCTGGTAGACTTAACTTCAGCCCTGACTCCTCCCACCCGGGCCACGCCTCCACTCTCAAAAACCCTCCAGAACTGAAGATCCCCGATCATCGATATAAATGAATGTGATGCGATGCAAAGAGCATTCACTTACTCTGATTAGACTTTTTCCTCCTGCTCCTCTCCCCTTTCCTCTCTCCCCTCTCCTTCCTCATTCACATCAATTTCCTGTTTTTTGTGTTTCAGGAGATTGTGGACAAAGATGGCAACAGCAGGCTCCTCTCCTTCACCATCCCGTCTCTGTCCAAGCCCTCGGTGTACCACGAGGTGAGTCTCCCGTCCGTCCCTCCGTCTGTCCGCTCCTCTGAATCACAAACTCAAAGGAAGATTTTTGGGTTTTCTGTCAACATGGTTTGCAAGCATGATGGTTATTTTAAGCGTACAAAGTAGAAGAGGCTCTGACCTTGCCAAGGTGCAATGTTCCACATCAATGGAAACTATTATGCAAGTCGTTCTCTCTTAACGCCCTTCTTGTCTTCCAGATTCTCTCTTCGCTGTCTTGCTGAGGTTTCCCTAATCTTTTCAGCCATGTATCAGTCTTCATATCTTCTGCATTGCTGCAGACAGTGTCTGTATCTAATTATCCCACTCTTCTAACCTCATTCATTCCTCACCCTTCATCTCGATGACCATCAAGGGAATGAGCTCCTCATCAAGGGAATAAGCTCATCATCAAGGGTTAGGGTCTGCCCCCGCTGGGACATGGCTCTGTGTCTGTCCGTCTCTCAGTCTCTGTGTCCATCTGTCCGTCTCTGTGCCCTTTTGTCTATCTCGGAGTCCTTCTTTCTGTCTCTCTCTCTGTCCGTTTGTCCGTCTCTGGGTCCGTCTGTCTGTCTCTGTGTCCATCTCTGTGTCCGTCTCTGTGTCTGTCCATCCGTCTTGGTGCCTGGGCTTTGGTGTCCAGTCGCTCTGGATTTGGTCAAACCCATCCAAGTGGCTTTGGTCCCTCTTCAATTATTCACTGAACAGACAAAGCCTCTCTCCCTCCATTAAAAAGAACCACCGGTTCCACCGCAGACATCAAATTGCAGTATCTTAATGTGCCTTTCATCTCGTCAAGGGAAGGGAACCTGGGGAATAAGCACATATCCTAATTGGTTTGTGTATGTGTGCAGCCCTCCAGCCTGGGCCCCATGGCGCTGACGGAGGGGGCCCTGTGTCAGCATGACCTGATCCGGGTGGTGTACAGTGGAGTCCATCCACAGAGAGAGACCTTCACTGCACAGAACAGGTACCCCCACCCCAAGAGAGAGACCTTCACCGCACAGGACAGAAACCTTTAAGAAGATAGAATCCCAGTCCTCACCTATAAAAGCTTTTCTGGCTCGACATCTGTCCACCCCGGAGCGATCCTCAGCTCAACCTTCAAGGGGAATCAGACGGCCTGCTGGGGGACGCACCAGGACACACACACAGTCAGATAGACACATGACCTGTGTGGTAAAATCAGAGGAGATCCTGAAGCCAGGGGGGCCTGGGCTGCTGCCCCCCACCCTCTGGTGCGTTGCTGTGATCTAGAGCAGGATCGTTCCTCTGCACAGCGTCATTAACGGATGTTACCCTGGAGGTGGTAGGCCCTCAGACACAGAGTATTGACACAGGGGGAAGATGGAGTGGAAGCTAGGACTATTACAGGACAGGATGAGGCCCTGACTAGAGGTGAAGGTAGTTAGTCCTGAAGTCCAGGGTTGGTCAGAGTGGAGTCTGGTTCTCAGAGTCAACCTCAGGAAGGAAGGTTTGTGTGAAGCCTTAGGACTATTCATATAATGGTAATCACACACATTATTCCACTTTCAATTTCAATTATGAGTTGTATATACCTTATAGAATGCAAAAGTAAATATATATGATTAATAAGTTAAAGAAGTAAGTCAAATTCATAGTGGGTTTTGCTAGTATTCTTTGCAAGTATTGTGCTAGTAGCAGCGGACTGGTCGGCTCTCCTGAACAGAGCCATCCAACATCTCACAGTTAATAAATTGCCAAAACGATTCTGGATAATTTTGTAGAGTGCTCATGCTCCGGCTGCTACAATTTCATCTGATTAGAAGTATTGACAGAGGAAACTGCTGACCGGGCCTCACGGTGGATCTCAGATAAACACCTCGGACATGCACGGTAAAAAGCTTTCACGTCACGTGACCATGCAGTCTTCCTTTGGAACAATTTAGTTTACTATTGCTGTTTAGAAGTTATTCAGCAGATTCATCTCAGAGCCACTCTGATGTGAATTCAAATCAGTAAGCAGCAGGTTGAGCTAGCGATGTTTCCCAAAGCTTCAGACCCCAGGGATCAAACCAACAACCCTGGGTCTGTAAACGAGGTAGCTCGGTGTGTCCTGGCTCTGGGGCGTGGGAGTTGGAGACTTGTGTGCTGGACATATTACCAAAACCTTTTGGGATGAAAAGTGATGAAAAGGTCTTCTAAATGTCTGTTTTTTCCCAGCAATCTGCCTGATGATGTGTAGATTGTCCATCCCTGACGTCAGACTTCCCCCAGCCCTCCCTGCCGGTTGCATGGTGTGTGACTGTGTCTCTGTCTCCAGGTTCGAGGTGCTGTGTTTCCTCATGCTCTGCTACAACTCGGCCGTGGTGTACATGCCCCTGTCCTCCTACCAGTCAGCCTGCCGCATGACCTCACGGTACGTACAACACGCGCACATGCACACACATACACACGCACACGTATGTAAGGGCCAAGGCTTCTGGGTAATGTCGTTTCAGTCTAATCAGTAATTTCATTGATTATTAGAATTTTGTCGACTTCCGCCTATCTGAAATATATAGATATTTTTTCGAAAGAGACGCTAACGTCAACATCGATATAGTTAAATTTGCGTTAAAAGTACAGCATATTTTATCCCAATAACAGCAGTTTCAAACCGCGACTGCCGCCTGCTATTTCGTAACCCTGCTTATCTCTCTCCCGCTCTGCCTCCGGCTCACACACACACATGCCCCAGCCCCCTTCCATTGACGTCACTGTTTTAAATCCCCTACGGTGCGAAACATGGAGTCCGCCGGCAAATGCGGCGCAGAGGTGCTTGTATGTAAGCAGAAGACAAATGGCTCCATAGTTTGGAAATGTTTTGGGTACAAGGTGTCTGACGAATTACAGAATCCGATTTTTTGTAGAGAGTGCTTCAAATCTGTCACTAAAGGGTCGAGTACGACCAACCTCTTCCATCACTTGCAGCAGCACAACGTGCTCCAAAATGCGTGCAGCGACCCAAAATCTTAAGCTGTCTAGACATTAATTATTTTTTATTCAGATAAAGTTAGTACAGCAATTGTCCCAAAATGATTCCGGACTCCCGGACACCTGCCGGAGTGTCCGGCGGCTGTCCGCTTCGGCGAAGCTCAGCTCCGGCGGGTGTTGCTCCATGTCGCGATTCAATTCTGTGCTTCAGATTGATGAGGAAGTGGAAGAACCAGAGACGTCGGATTTATATTAATAATATAATTATTATTAATATATAATAAGATTCATAATATTCCGGAGGCGCACACAGCTTTTGGCCATGATATTATATATTATAATGTAATGTTCTCAAATACGAGGCGGAGGTAGTGTCTAGTCCACAGTTTATTCAACCATCAAACTGTATTCAATTCCGAACGGTAGGAATAGTTACGGTAAATCCAAACGGTAGGTAGGTAGGCTGTAGTAATAACGGTAACTCCCCCCTCCCCCCCATCAGCAAGGCAGGTTAACGAGCACAGCGACGCAGGCAGGCTGGAAATGAGAGCACAGCGGCGCCACCGATGTAGAATGATAAGTTGGAGCGCGGCAACGGCAACTATGTTATTGAGTCAACAAATATCGATATTTATCTTATATCGATATTCTGCTTGAAGATATCGAGATATGACTTTTGGTCCATATCGCCCAGCCCTACTTCCGCCCCGCCTCATGCTCTCCTCTTCAGCGAGACAAATGACTAGTATCCCTCTGTCTACCCCAGAGTCGCGCTGAGCTCTAGTGAAGGCCTCTTAATGATGAGCCATTTGAACAATGCCTTCCTCAACTGTCAAAAGGGGGCCAGACCACACATGCTCTGTAGGTCTGGTGCTGTTGTCTGGGACCACCTGCAGACAGTTATGTCAAGACAGATGCACAGACACCCACCGAGCGTTCAGCGCCCCACTGTTGGAGAGCAGAGCCCCCCCCCCCCTAAAGGAATTCTGGTGTTCTTCGATCTCATTAGGATTTGGGGATCTCGGCCCCCCTGCGTCTCATCTGATCCTCCCTGTTCCTCTCGGGTGTTGCTGTGTTTCCCGCTGTGGTTTGCATTATTCCTGCTCGCTCTCAATGGACTCTTCATCTACAGCATTTCCTGTTCCTGTTTTTTTTAATAGATTCCTCCTGTATGACCGTATATGGAAGTTGTTGTCTTTTGTAAACTATGTGACATTGTCTGACCTCACTCGATCTCCGCTTTTACTATGAATTGTACTTCTTCTCTGAGCATGTGTGTTTGGTATGTGCACATTGACCAATGGAAGCCGTTCTCTGTGTGTGTGTGTGTGTGTGTGTGTGTGTGTGTGTGTGTGTGTGTGTGTGTGTGTGTGTGTGTGTGTGTGTGTGTGTGTGTGTGTGTGTGTGTGTGTGTGTGTGTGTGTGTGTGTCCTTAGGTTGTGTGTGTGTGGGTTCCCACGGCAGCAGCAGAAGTCGTGGAGAGAGCCGTGTAACCGTGTGCTGCTAGACCCGGAGTTCATGGTTCAGATGCTGACCGCCGTCTACCACGCAATGTACGTATCTATCCCATAATATTATACAGCACAATCTACGTATCTATCCCATAATACTATATAACACCATCTACGTATCTATATGAACAAAAGACAATTCCAACCCAAAGCAAAATAAAAAGCATGTGAAGAAGCAAGTTTAGTAAATTGTCTTCAATCAGAGCAGATATCCTTCATCGCCATGTGGTGGCCATATGGTGCAATTGCGACTGTTTGGCTTGGTGTCATTCAATTATATTTGCCCAGACCTTTTAATAGAGGTGTCAATTGTCAAAATACAATGAGATCTCAAAATATCTACCTGTTTGCCTCATAAAGGTTGTATTGTCAATTTTCCATTAGATTTATGCTTTATGGAGATTTCGCCTGAACCTACCTTTGTTTGTCATCAAATATTGACCCAGGTACTCACCCAGATGTTGTGCTTTGGCCATATTGGGCTACTATAGGCACTATATGGCTAACAACCAATGATGCACGAGGTGGTATTCACTTTAAACATGACATTTATTTCAAGAGGAAATGCAATCTTAAAGCTATATTCACTCTATCCAAGTAATATCCACATTGAATATTTCACTTCACAACCATCTTTCTTTCGGCTCCAACATGACATATTATCGCCCTTGCAGTTGTGGAGATTTTCTCTATTTACGTTGTGTGGGGGTGTGGCCCTGAGCAGCTTGCGGCCACGGTACCATGCGCTCTGTTTACAGTGGATGTATTACCTACTATAAATGCGAGCAGGATACCTAGTGCTCGTTTTACACCGAACTAAAGTTTTAGCCACTGGGGGACCATAGACAGGCTAGGGGAACTCATATTTATGGTAGAAAACCTCTCAAAGGGAGATTTTCATGCCATGGGACCTTTAAAGAAATAGGCCTAGTGATGAAGAGGTTAATTCCAATCTAAATGGTATGCCCTCAATTTTGTGCCAAGTTCCCGCCACCCCCCCCCCCCCCCATCTTAAAAATAGTGTTGAATATCGATATTTTCAAGGTATTGTATGGAAGTTATAAAGTGTGGTATGGTGACACTGTCTGGACCAGCCTGTTGTCCTTGTGGGTGTCCAGGCCCTGGAACAATGTCTGCATCCACTCCCCGGACGGAGAGGGGCTCAGCAGGACGCCTCCTCAGGTCCAACAGCCTCTCTTTGGTCCTACTGATGAGGAGTTGCAAGGGGTTTAGCTCACAAAGTCCTCGAGGTGTGCACCACAGCCCGGTCCTCCACCAGGCGTTCACCGCAGCCCCGTCCTCCCTGAGGCGTCCCCCACAGGCCTGTCCTCTCTAAGGTGACCCCAAGAGCCCTGTCCTCCCTGAGGCGTCCCCCACAGCCCTGTCATTCCTCTGCTGTCAGGGGTGTCCACCACAGCCACGTCCTCCATCTGTCTCCTCAACACCCTGGGGCGTCCAGCTGCTGCAGTCCTCAGAGTATGCAGGTGGCAGATGCTGTGCGGTGGACTAGGTCTTGAATGTACAGGGGGAAGTGCAACCTGTGGTCGACATGCATCTCTGCGGATGGACGGCAGACCTCCAGTCAGGGAGTCCACGGTCCAGGACCCTGCAGACCTCCAGTCGGGTAGATCCAGGACACCGGTGGAGCATCTGCCTGCAACGCCAGGAGTTTCCACCATCTCAGTCCTGCTGGGATCCCCTCGTCCTTCTTACATCTCCATGGCAATAATCCAACCAGTGGTCTCAGTCATCTGGATGTGACCATGTAACCGACCATGTGCTCGGCCAGCACATGGTCGGTTTGTGCACCTGGGGCCGTATTCACAAAGGATCTTAGGGCTAAAAGTAGGTCCTAACTGGCGAATTTAGGAGTAACTCCTAAAAATAATGGGCGTGTCACTCTTAAATTTAGGACTCCTAACTTTTTTCACTAAGAGCAATTCACAAAGTATTTTAGGCCTAAAAGTAGCGCCTAAGTCTAGGAGAGCTTAAAAGTCCTCAAGAGGACTCCTAACTCAGTAAGACCTATTCACAAAGAATCGTAAATGCCTTTGAGACGAAATGTTAGGGTATTAAACTTGTTGTGGAGTTAATGCGCGATGCAATAACATCCCAGACTAACAGGAATAATCAGATTAGTCCCGAAATAAAATGTTTGGCCACACTACGTTATTTAGCAACAGGGGAAATGCAACTTTGCAATGCCGACGATTTAAAAATATCGCAATCAGTCAGCCGTGTCATAAACTTTCCTTTGGACATTCAACAATTACACAGGATCAAAGCCAACTTCATGGCAATTGCAGGTATGCCCGGTGTGGTCGGTGCTATTGTGTACGCTATACGCACATAAAAATAATTGCGCCATCAAAAGACGAGGACGTGTTCGTCAATAGGAAGAAAGTGCATTCCATCAACACGCAGGTTGTTTTTGATGCAAATTTTAACATAGCCTACTGGATGTTGTTGCAAAGTGGCCTGGATCTTCAGCTACCCATGATTCGCGCATTTTAATGGTGAGCGGTCTGAGGCAGCTTTTGAGATGTATCAGTTGGGTGTCACTTGCTGGGAGACAGTGACTATCCATGCAAGAAGTGGCTCTAGACACCCTACCTCAATCCACAACCGGGAGCACAGTTAAAGTATAACATGTAAGTGATGCGCAGATTACGCTTACTATGCGTAAAACACATCATATTGGCTCTTTGACGCCTTTTAATTGTTGAATCCATATTTATTATTGTTTACTGATTTCTTCCATATATGCTAGAGCACACAAACATACACGAAATGTTGTGGAGAGAGGAATTGGGCAGATGAAACGTCGGTTTCATGTCCTCCACGTCGAAATACGCCTCACCCCAGAGAGGGCAAGCACAGTAATCACTGTATGTGCCATTCTACACAACCTCTGCAAGTGGAGGAACATTCCACAGCCAGACGATGATGATGATGATGATGATGATGATGATGATGATGATGGCGATCAACATGACAATGAATTTGGCCGTGTGGAACCGAGTGGACTGGCATTTAGGGATCACTTTGAAAACACATTTTAGGTAAACACCTTGGCACAAATCAGTCAACACTTGTGTAGTTCATAACATTTATTTTATTTTAAATTTTACGTATTTTTATTGTTTGCTTTCTCTCTCTCTTGAACGTGCAGGCTATACGTCATTATCGTGGTCTGCACAAAATCATGCGTGTATTCTGCTAACTGCACTATAACTACTTAATAGGAATTCATTTCTAGCCTAGGCTATTTCCTTGTTTTTCGGTGATTCAGTGTGCTCATCTGAACAACCAATCACCGAACTGACTAACGGCGCGTCACTCTTAGTTCACTCTTTGTGATTTATCCTTAGTAAGAGTAGGTCTCAGCGGCTTTGTGAATAACTTTTAAGAAAAACTCCTACGTAAAATGTTTTAGTACGAGTTAGGAGCACTCCTAGCGGTAAGATAAAATGCTGGGGTCGTATTCACAAAGGATCTTAGGGCTAAAAGTAGGTCCTAACTGGCGAATTTAGGAGTAACTCCTAAAAATAATGGGCGTGTCACTCTTAAATTTAGGACTCCTAACTTTTTTCACTAAGAGCAATTCACAAAGTATTTTAGGACTAAAAGTAGCACCTAAGTCTAGGAGAGCTTAAAAGTCCTCAAGAGGACTCCTAACTCAGTAAGACCTATTCACAAAGAATCTTAAAATGCCTGCGAGACGAAATGTTAGGGTATTCAACTTATTGTGGAGTTAATGCGCGATGCAATAACATCTCAGACTAACAGGAATAATCCGATTAGTCCCGAAATAAAATGTTATAAAAATTATAAGTTATAAAAAAAAATATATAACTTATAAAAAATAAAAATAATTGCGCCATCAAAAGACGAGGACGTGTTCGTCAATAGGAAGAAAGTGCATTCCATCAACACGCAGGTTGTTTTTGATGCACATTTTAACATAGCCTACTGGATGTTGTTGCAAAGTGGCCTGGATCTTCAGCTACCCATGATTCGCGCATTTTCATGGTGAGCGGTCTGAGGCAGCTTTTTGAGATGTACCAGTTGGGTGTCACTTGCTTGGTGACAGTGACTATCCATGCAAGACGTGGCTCTAGACACCCTACCTCAATCCACAACCGGGAGCACAGTTAAAGTGTAACATATAAGTGATTACGCAGATTACGCTTAGTCCTATGCGTAAAACACATCGTATTGGCTCTTTGCGAGCACACAAACATACACGAAATGTTGTGGAGAGAGGAATTGGGCAGATGAAACGTCGGTTTCATGTCCTCCACGGCGAAATACGCCTCACCCCAGAGAGGGCAAGCACAGTAATCACTGTATTCTACACAACCTCTGCAAGCGGAGGAACATTCCACAGCCAGACGATGATGATGATGATGATGATGATGATGATAGCGATCAACATTTAAGGAATTTGGATTTGTGTGGAAACGAGTGGACAGGCATTTAGGGATCACTTTGAAAACACATTTTAGGTAAACACCTTGGCACAAATCAGTCAACACTTGGGTAGTTCGTAACATTTATTTTCTTTTAGATTTTTTCTCTTGAACGTGCAGGCTACAACGTCATTATCGTGGTCTGCACAAAATTGTCATCATGCGTGTATTCTGCTAACTGCACTATAACTACTTAATAGGAATTAATTTCTAGCCTAGGCTATTTCCTTGTTTTTCGGTGATTCAGTGGGCTCGTCTGAACAACCAATCACCGAACTGACCGCTTCTAAACTCGTGCACGAGAATTGACGTAATCCATAGCAACGGCGCGTCACTCTTAGTTCACTCTTTGTGATTTATCCTTAGTAAGAGTAGGTCTCAGCGGCTTTGTGAATAACTTTTAAGAAAAAACTCCTACGTAAAATGTTTTAGCGCGAGTTAGGAGCACTCCTAGCGGTAAGATAAAATGCTTTGTGAATACGGCCCCTGGTCTGTACAGCAGACACATGCCTCAAACTTGTAAATAGTTGGGAAATAATGTTCTTGTTGTTCTTTTAATTGTTTATTACTCTAATCGTTCTATTTGATATTGTGGAAAGGAAGTTAGTGAATGATTCAGAGCATGATGCATTTTAAATGGCATCACTTTTGGTCTTGTGTCTTCATTTTTCTTAAAACCATTGTAGCTGAAAATAAACGTTGCCAAATTACAATCAATAGCTTCAGTCATTGAGGGCAAAAATATGCCCAATGATGTTGTGTTCTGATAATAAATATGCGTTAGTCACTTGTTGTGTTTCAAAACATGCCTGTTCCTTTATCTTCGTTCCCCCCTTCCAGTAGTATCAGCGCATCTTATATCCACAGCGCCCCCCACGGGGCAATGACAATAACCAATAACCAATTATAACCAATTAGCATTATACCACATCTCCCTTTCCTAATTAGCAGAGGGTAGACTGCCTCTGTCTCAGCAGACCTTGGGGGTTAGTGGATGAAAGCACTGTTCCTATCGGAACTATTATGAAAGACCTATTTAACATTATACTAACCCTAACCTATTAGGTTTAACGATGGTCCTCCCAAATCTGGTTTGGACAGAGGGAGTCCCTGCTGTTTAGGCCTGTGGTGCCACAGCAGGTGACTAAGGTGGCCAAGCAGCAGGCGTCTTAGGCTCAGGTGTCTTCTCCTGCAGTGGGGCCCCTCCATCCTGCGCTGGTGTTTGCAGAGATATCAGGTGCTGGCGGTTTCGTCAAACCACCCCCTGAGGTAGATCGACCAGGTAAGACCTCGGAGTTAAGTGGTTCCCGTGCACTGTCCCTGGCATCTTTGCATTTGTCACCCACCCTCATCACCTTGGGACTCGTTTGAGAGTGCTCTAGCACGGTGACACCTGTTGTAATTTTCAGCATCTGTAATCCCCTTCACCTTTTCCTTCTGAAAAAAACTGATGCTGTCTGGCAATACAGGGTCCAGCTGCGAAGGATGAGACGGCACAGTAGTACGGAGACACCGACCCATAAGGAGTTGGGCTGGGCTGGGTTGTAACCACTCTGGAGAGGTGTAGCCCTATAGGAAAGTAGAGCCAAATAGGAGTCCCTCTGCCTTTTTCAGAAGGCTTTTCAACGTCTGGACAGCCCGTTCTGCTATAACATTGCTTTGCGGAAATGCTGGACTGCTGGTTACTTGCCATAGGAAACCCCAAAGGAAGTGAAGGCTTGTCCTGCCATCTGCGGTCCATTATCTGACTTCAAAACCTCTGGGATGCCATGACGGGCAAACATTGACTTTAAGTGAGTAATGGTGTCAGTGGACCTGGTGTGACATAACAGGGCAATTTCGACAAACCTGGAAAAGTAGTCGACGACCAGCAGGTTTGTTTTGAACTCCAGGATGAATGAAGTCTGTCCCTAACTTTTGCCACGGCCTTTGAGGACATTCTGTTGGCCTAAGTGGCTCTTTATTGTTGCGCCGCTCTAGTATGCAGGTCCGGCATTTAAGCACCATGTCATTCACTTTCTGTCATGAGTCCTGGCCACCATACAGACTCCCGAGCACGTGCTTTGCACTTCACTATATCGAGTTGGCCCTCATGTATTTTAGCAAGCACGTCATTCCGTATTGCAGATGGAATAAAGAGTTGCATGCCTTTAAGTAGCAGGCCATCTCATGGTAAGTGTAGCTTGCTCAGGCCATTCGTTTTTTTAGCACATGCTCCTGTTTTGCGTGAGGCAGCCATCCTTTTAACTGTTCTTTTTAACTGTTGTTTTTCACATAGGAAGAGACTGTTAGGTTATTTATGACACAGTCCACATGAATGTTTGTGCTCTCCATAAGTTCCATGTCTTCAGTGGATGTGCATGATGTCACAGGTGAGGATGAGAGGGTATCTGCTGTCCCAAATGACTTGCCCGGCACGTACACAATAGAATATGTGTAGCGCATCAGCCACCTCCTGAAGCGCTCAATTCTTGGTGGAAATAGATCTAGAGCTTGGGCTCCGAGTATGCTCAGAAGAGGTTTGTGATCGGTTTGCAGTACTGCTTCCAACTAGGAACATTTTGAATCGCTCACAAGCCCAGGTGAGCCCCAGGGATTCTTTCTCCACCTGCCTATAATGCTGTTCTGTCATGGTAAGCGACCGTGATTCGTATGCCACAGGCTTCCATTCTTCCCCCCATTTCTGAAGAAGAAAGCCTCCCATGCCGTATGATGAGGCATCAGCTGACACTTTGGTTTCTATGTTTGGGTCGTACATGGCCAGCAGTGGAGGAGAAGACAGAGCTTTTTTTAGCTCTTTAAATGCTGTCACCTGGTCCACGTCCCAGACCCAGGAGTTCTTCATTGACAAGAGGTCACAAAGTGATTTATCTTTGTCTGCTAGCTGGGGAATGAATCTTCCCAACTGATTTACCATCCCATGAAAGCTCCTTAATTCTGTCACAATTGTGGGTGCCTTCATCTCTGTGATGGCCTCAATTTTCCTCAGGTCAAGTTGAATGCCCTCGATTGTGATGATGTGGCCTAAAAAGACAACCCTGTCCTTTGAGAGTTTGCACTTGTCTACAATCAGGGTAATGCCTGCTTTTTCCAATCTTTGAAGCACGGCATGGAGTCTAATGTCATGCTGCTCCTGGTCTTTCCCCAACACCAAAAAGTCGTCTATGTGGACAATCACACCTTCCAACCCTTCAATGATCTCAGCCATCCTACACTGAAAATGCCCTGGGGTCGAAGCAATACCCAAAAAGGCGATTAAAGTGGGGTTAGCTGGGGTTCCGCTATGGTCGGGAGTCGGTCGTTGTTACTGGTGGTTGCGTTGCATTGGTCTGCTGGGCTCATCAGGAGTATTATGCAGATCAGGGTAGGGGTGGTCCATCCGAGTCGTTGGTGCTTTCCTCTTCCGGAGGTGCTGGGTGGCATCGGCTTGCATGGATCCATTCTGGTTTTCCTTGGAGTTTGACTGCAGTCCTCGTGGTCAGTAACACCTGGATTGGTCCTTGCCATCGTTATTGTCACCTTAGCGTCCCGTTTTGATGAATGGGCGTCCATTTTACTCTTCCTTATGATTGAGTCAGACGTTCTCTTGAAAAGAAAACATAAACAAATGAATACAAATAAAGGAATACACACACAGCTGATACAACAGATAGGGATATATAAACAAAACACAATCACTTGGGTTATAGTTTTACGTCATGAATTCTTTAATGCTAAAAGTAGGCTATGTTAATGTTATTTAATAATTTTAAAACATGTGGAACTCAACGTAAATGGAGACCACAGATCTGTTTGATAAAGAAACAAAGAAATGTTACCTAACTGAATGATATTAATATATTTTGCACAAATTTGTAAATCAGAGTAAAGTCAATGTCTCAAAGGAGCCCGATTTATTTATTTCTATGTTAGTTTCAGGGTACTCACTCGTGGTTTGTCAATCAAACCTGTTTGAAGAATAAACTTCTGTGGAGTTGAATTGTCCTCTGGCTCTGGATCAGTGTCCTGAACTGCTACGTTTTTCGGGCATTCGTTCCTTGGACATTGCTATTTATCTGAAAAAAATCTATACGATCTCTCAGATCATATTAATACAACTCAGCAGTAAATCTATTACAATCGCATTCAAATACATTTAGAATTTCGGGACGGCGTAAAACTGCTTCTCCAGCGCTGTGGAGAGAAGAAGGGTCTACAAGAGGTTGTAGACAACATGAAAGCAGAGCATGGAAAGAAAGGATAGAAATACGGCGCGAAAAATACATAACATAACAATTGGGATGAGACACAACAATGTTCTTTACATATTTTTTCTTTTCACAACCAAGGGGGGCCTATTCCCTCAGTTGTTTCAGTGCCATACTTACCTGCTGGCACTGTTTGCGTCCGTAAAGGCCGGACGTTATTTCTCTATTATATTTAGTTTTACCACTCGTCCACTTTTCTGAAAAAAGATAAGTTTAGTAACATGACAAATTTTCCGCCGTCGTTGGTGTCTTTAGGTTGGGAGGCTCCTCTATTTTGTGTATATTTCATTCAGGCTCAAACAACATGAGGCCACTCAATTCCTCCTACTTGGTCTTCCCGTGGGTGCAATCATCGCCCCTATTTGAAATAGATCTCTTGTCTATATTCATCATACCAGTGAAAGGTCTGCTAGTGCAAAAACGGCGTTCAAAGGTCCGGGTCAGAATTGCATAACTTCCGAGGGACATACACTACCCATTCATCTGAGGTCCAAGACTGGTTGGCCGTATGTGGGGTCCCAAACTGTTTTATTACTGGGCTACTTACTGAATGGGCTTTACTTGGGATGCACTGTTTTGCACACCAACGTAACTCTTGTAGTGTACGTAGTTCTTTGGAGGGTTATTACCCTTAATGAGAGTAATCAAAACGTCCTCCGCCAATACGTCACATAACAAGAGAGAGTCTGCAGTGCGGAATCTTTCTAATGATACACAAGGCACAAGCTTTCCATTCGTAAGAACAAACAGTCTACTACCGGCCAATCCTTGATGCCTAATGTAGTACGGATTATCAATTCGTAGGGATTCCTAATTCTTGGATATTTTAGCAAAAAATATCAGACAGAGCCTCCGCCTAAATAAGAATTTAAATGAAACCTCATGCTTTTAGATCGGTCTTCCCGAGGGCGTTATCTTAACCCTTATATAAAATAAACCACTAGTTTACATTCATCATACCAGAGGCAGGCAACTATGTCCCCTTATCCCCTCTTCTTTTTTTAATGTACAAAGTTTCTCGAGGGATTATTACTAGAGCTGTCAAGCGATTAAAATATTTAATCGTGATTAATCGCATTAATGTCATAGTTAACTCACGATTAATCGCAATTAATCACAAATTATTTTTCTATGCTAAATATCCCTTGATTTTTTTGTCCCATAATTCTTCTCATTTTAATTCTCTTATCAACATGGTGATAAGATAACAACATTGGCATATACTGATCAAAACAGGACGATACAAAAAAAGAGCCTATAGTGCAATTTAACGACTGCTTTGAACAAATGTCATTTGAACATAGCAGTCAGGCTACTGCTTCTTTGTTTTGAGCCAAAGAAAAAAAAAATGAAAAATCTTTCTTTTTTTTTTTTATATAATAATTTCGTTAATTGCGCGATAATTTTTTTTAACGCCGTTAAAATTGGTTTGCGTTAACGCCGTTAATAACACGTTTAACTGACAGCTCTAATTATTACCCTTAATAAGAGTCGTATTTTAGCGAGTAGAGTCAATACAAAGGAGTTACCAATAGTATTGTACATCTGCTCATAGGAATCTCAAAACGTTGCAGTCCAAGGTCGTTATAAACCTCCGCCAACACCCCTGCATTCGTCCGTATTAAGAAGTGAGCTGAATAGTTGTTTTAGTGCCAATCGCCTCCAAAGTTCCAGGTCAGATACTAATCGCATGTGTTTATCTATTTCCCAAATTCCGGATCCCGTCAGAGGGTCAGAATGGCAAGATAGTCAATTAAAAAAAACATAACTTCCCAGTCTGATGATCCAATATTGGGATCCTGCCGACAACGCCCTTTGATGAAGAGAAAGTTCTCTCACGGACACGTCGGACAGCGAAATATTTGATTTAATCTTAAAGGCCCACTATGCAACTTCGGGAATTTCTTCGCTTTTTTCTTGGTTATGGCACGCACATTTCTCTACACAGCGCCCCCTTCAGTTTCGTAGTAGATATTTTACAACACTGTCGTAACAACTCGTTGACGACCCTTCCCCATGCACTTCTACGCGAGCCATGTGCATTTGTTTTCAAAGAAGCCGGCGAATGCGTGGAGCCATGTCCAAAGTAGATGTTCATAAAGTGTAGGCAAGGTTATGCATTTTTCAAATTGTGAATTTGTATTGCAATAAGCATAAAGCCATCCTTTTTTATATTTGACGGGGAGAATTTATATCCTAGATTATAATTGTTTTATCTTAAGTTGAACAGAACAATCAGTGTGAGAGTGTTGGCCAACATAATAATCTAAATAAACAAGAACCTGGATTCGGGGATTCAGTCTGTATCTGGGGGACGAGACAGACGAAAAGCAAAACATCAATGGAAACAAAGGTGTTTATATGGTTGCAACCAACAAGCAAGCTAGAAACATAGAGGGCTCACAACAAAACGGTCGAGAAAACGATTTTTACAGGGCTCACAACAAAATGGTTGAGCAAACACATTTGTACAGAGGCTATCAACATCAAGAATACCACGAGGACAAAGTTCACCCAAGGGTACTTTCAATTTCAAAAGCAACACGGCCAAATCGGAGTCTGATTTGCAGTCTTCTTTTTCTTTCAGTTCACGCTATTCCTGAAAAGCTTGCCCAACGTTTACTCGTGTCTGGCCTCTCTGTCGGTCAGTCTCCCTTTTCTCTTCTTCTGTTCCTCCGACATTGGGTTTCTCCGTCTCTTTTTAGTCGGCTGATATATGATGAATGTAACAATCCCTTATTTACTTGTGTTTATATCGAGCCGGTTCCGTGTTTGGGGGTCTGTGCCGTAAAGCAATTCGTTACTTCGCGAGACCCGAGACTCCCGCGAGAGTGGGCGGCGGGTCGCCGGCAGAAACATATTCCTTTTCTCCGCCAAGATGCGCAAGGGGGAGTCGAAACAACGAACAATCGAACAAAAATGTATAATGGAACCATCGCAATGACTCCTAGCCTGTTATATTAAGGTAAATCAAGCCAAAAAAGTTGCATAGTTCCCCTTTCACTCGTGTCTGATCTCTTTTCTGGTCCATTCTTCTCTTGGGTCACTTATCAGTCGATTGATCCATGATGAATGCAACAATTGCCTCGCAACTGGCTGTTTATATCTAGCCGGTGCCATGTTTAGGTGTGTGTCTGTGCCGTAAAGCATTTTCGAAACTACAATCTGACTACATTTTCGAGGATATTTCCGCTGCGTCACATCCGGAATGTCCCGGTCCGAGCAGATCAAGTTGCATATGCGCTTTTTCACTGTAGAGGCGACATGGGAAAATGACACACCCACCAATCGACCCAGAAATGGATGCAGAACCATCAGCATAACTCTCAACCTGCATACTTAATGTAATTTTGGCTAGAAAAGTTGCATAGTGGGCCTTTAAGGCATGATCATGGGAAAAGTATTGGCAGCAAAGGTTACCAAGAACACATTCCGCGAGACAATAGGTGAACAAGATTCTTATAGGCAAACGTTTTCATTGTGGGTAGGGAGTGGGAGTGACCTAAGGCCAAGTAAATTTGTAATACAATGGGTGGATATTGGACATGTCTGCAGGTTTGTAAGACATGGCTGTAAACAGTTTACACAACAAAGAAGTGAGTCGATGGCCTGGTCTCAATACCAGACTGACTGGCTCCAGTGGGAACTCAAATACGAATTAACTTAACCTCTCTCAGTTAAAAGAGAGAAAGGGATTTGTTTTAAGTTACAGGGAGAATGTATACAGTTCCTTCTAATGTAATAATTATATAAACAAGGTTAATATAATTTGTATGTGATTGTATATTTATAGTTATGATTGATATTTCCACGACACTCTCCAGTCGATGTTCATCGATGTTGATGACTGTTTGATTCCCTCTCCTTGGTTTCCTTGTCACTGCCTTATGAGAATAGGAGATGTCCTTGACTCCCAAGACCTCAACAAACCCAGAGTTTGAATGAGTCATGTCTGTCCGATCTGATTATTTCTCCCATGCATCACAAAGAATTTCCCCTCGGCTCAAAACGGCCGCCAACATCATTTTAGACGAACCCCTCTGATCCTTGTAATAAGAACATAATCATCAGGAGGATGATTGATCAACCCTGACCGTTTATCCACCTCTTTGCTGTAAATACTCACTTTTTCTGGACTTGTCAATGAAAAGTTTGCTGATATACACCCTTTTATACCCTATGATTTGAGCTCATAATGCGGACATCTGAGTGTTCACACCTGCTCATACTTTCAATAATAGACCAGCGACGTGTCTCACAGTCTCATGTTTATCTCTGTGTGTGTGTGTGTGTGTGTGTGTGGGTGTGGGTGTTGGTGTGTGTGCAGATACAATGGAGAGTGGGAGCTGGGTCGAGAGGCTCTAGAGGACATCCTATACAGATCCCAGTTAGAGCTCTACTCCCAGCCGCTACTGGTAAGACCAAAACACCTACTATAGACCTACTATAGCCCCAAAGAACTACTATAGACCCTAAGACCTACTATAGACCCAAACACCTACTATGGACCTACTATAGACTCAAATACCAACTATATACCAAAATACCTACAATAGACCAAAATACCTACCTTAGACGTACTGTAGACCCAAATACCTACTATAGACCCAAAGACCTACTATGGACTTACCATAGACTCAAATACCTACTATAGACCAAATACCTACAATATACCAAAATACCTACTATCGACCCAAATGCCTACTATAGACCCAAATACCTAGTATAAACCTACTATAGACCCAAAGACCTATTATAAACCAAAAGACCTCCTGTAGACCCAAATACCTACTTAAGACCTACTATAGACCCAATTACCTACTATAGACCTCCTATAGACCCAAAGACCTAATATAGAGCCAAAGACCTACTATAGACCCAAAGACCTACTATCGACCCAAAGAGCTTCTATGGACCTACTATAGACCCAAAGACGTACTGATAAAGCTGTGATCCTAATGAAACGTGGAATGTAGCAGCTGCTCCATCACTCTGTACGTAGGCTAGGTTTCGACCTCCTGGTCTCCTTAGAGAGTTTCTCGCTCCGAAAGGTCTTCTATGTTGTAGGTCTGGAGCTAGGTCGTGTACCACAGGGGTTCCCAACCTTTTTTCGGAAGATCGATAGTAAATTTGAATGCATCATTTTAGGATGCATCATTTTTCAACAAATAATGTGGCTGTTTTTCAAGATGGTGTCATATTCACGACAATTAAAGCAACAGCAATGAAATGCTTGAGTCTCAGGCTCACTTCAACAATGCAATAATACAAAATAATAAAATTTTAGAAGAGAATCACAAGGAAAGCCTGGTTTTAACATGTTCGGGTACCAGGGGTTGTGATTCGCTGATGTAACAGAGTTATTCTGACTCCCCAGTTGTGGATGTTCTGCTGTGACGTTGTCAGACAGATCCAGAGCTCAGCTGACTCAGTGAGGGCATGAGTAGTGATGGGCTGACAATGTCCCTGCTCTCCTCAGGTGGGGGACGCCATGAGGAACTCCCTGCCGGCCAGCGCCCCTGACGAGCCCCGGGCCCGCCAGGTGCTCCAGGTGGAGGTCACGCCCACCGTCAGACGCATCTCCATCTCCGCCATCACCACCGCCTCCATCCGCCGCCACCGCTGGAAGAGAGAGGGTAAGGCCTGCTTCCAACAGCAGGGTGCTGGGTCCAGGGCGATAGGTGCAGCCCAACCCTTTAAGGGACAAGTACCTCTCCTTGGGTTTCAGGGGGAGGGGAGAGAGTAATTTGCCTTGTGCCCCATTCGTTATTTAATACAGTATGTCTCAGTGTTTCTCTGTGTAGAGTGTTCAAACAACAGTCCTGTAGTGTGTGTTTAGGTCCCTGGTATATACTGGTGTACCTGGTATATACAAGTGTATACTGGTTTCTATATCATAAGCTCTATCCTACAGGCTTCATGATGAACCAGCACCATCCAGTGTGTGTTCCTGCTTTACACTCGCGTGTCCTGCTGCTCTGTGCTGCTTGCCTAGTTCCTCTTTCCTCGTAGTTATGATTTGTGATATAAAACATCGATGCATTTGAGAGTCACATTTTGGAGGAAATGGTCCAAATGCTTAGATTAGACATCCGCTGGTTGATTGCCTCTTGTCCACACAGTGCTGCTGTAGGGTAGGGGGGTTGAAGTCTTCAGATGGAGGGGCCCTTCAGTGAGGCCCGTCTCGAAGGGGGGGGGCACTAAAAGGCGTCAACCCATCTTGTCTTGTTGACTCCCAGATAATTTTGACCTCTCAAGTGACTCCGAGCTCAGAGTCCCCGCCCACCCTCCTAGCCACGCCCACCAGAACCACGCCCACCAGCAGGAGCCGTCGGGCACCGTCAAGGAAGGGGCATGGCCGCCCGGTCGCCCTAGCAACTACAGCAGCAGCGCCGTCCACACGGGGCCCCCGGCCATACTGGAGGGTAGGAACTCAGCGCGGGGCGGGACGTGGTCTCTCGGAGCCAAGGGACCACACCCTGCTCCCTCCGGTTCCCCCCCCCCCCACTGCCCGCTGCTGCACCTCCCCGGCCTCCTCCTGGGAGAGAGTCACCGCACCCCGATGCTGATCTTCATTTTCTGACTGCCCTCCTCCTCCTCCCCAGAGTCTTACTCACACTCGCCTTTTGGCTCCCCCGCCCCCCTCCCACGCCCGGGTGTTGTTCTGGGGGTGAAGGAGAGCTGGACCCCGGGCCGTTTTGCATGGGCCTGCTGTCATCACATAGCCTGGTCTCAGGTTGACCCCACCCCCCAGGAGGCCCTGTCACTCACTGAGCATGTCCGGTACTAGTGTATGCAAGCGGAGTCTGAGCATGTGCAGCAGTTTTATCTGGCGCTTAACTTCTGCTGGCCAATTTGTTTTCCAAAACACTTCCTCAGAAGACTTCAGGTCTCTGCTGCTCCTCTGTCGCCACACAGTGGTGGCTCGCAGTACTGCAGAGTTTGTGTCTATCTCCATTTTGTTCCTGTGTGCGGACGCTTGCCTGTATTGCTTGTGGTGTGTTCTGGAGAGACCTTTTCCCATATTGTGATCACCAGCGCAACGCTCAGTGAGAATCAGACCCTCCCTCCCCGTCTCCTCCAGCATGTGCATGAGAAACATTCAATTCAACCTTCCAGTCCGTGCAGGAGGGGAACGGGCAATGGCCATTCAAAATTAGCTCCCGTTCAATTATTTTATTAATAATTGCTAGTTGGTTTTAATAACTGTTCCTCTTTCTCGTTATCTAGTAGTTCAGTTTTGATACTTTGTTCCCAGTGTCTGCCTGGCATCCTATCCGATTTAACCGTTATTTCTGTATTATACTTTCATCCATGCCATCCCTCACATAACAGTTTCATCTCGCCGAAACTAGGAGCAAACTATTTTTCATAAGCCACCATTGGAATGAGCTGTAACTTTTGTCCAGACGGGATACATTCACCTGGTGACCCTTTGACCCTGGTCCAGGTTTACGCTCACCTGGAACACTTTGACCCTTTAGTCCAGGTTCACATTAACCTGGTTACCCTTTGAACCTGGTCCAGGTTTACTTACCTGGTACACCTTAGTCCAGGTTTACACTCACCTGGTATACTTTGACCCTTTAGTCCAGGTTCCCATTCCCCTGGTTACCCTTTGAACCTGGTCCAGGTTATACTCACCTGGTACACCTTTTTGCAGGTTTACATTCACCTGGTACACTTTGGTCCAGAATCACACTCAGCTGGTATAACTTGGTCCAGGTTCACACCCACCTGGTATACACTTTGGTCCAGTATCACACTCAACTGGTACACTTTGGTCCAAGTTTACACTCACCCTGGTACACCTTGGTTCAGCTTCACGTTCACCTGCCAACACTTTCAGTACGTTTACATGCACCGCTTAATCCGATTACAGCCCTAGTTCGACTATGCTCCTCAATTGGACAGCTGCAATTGTCCGAGTGTACATGGCGGTGAGAAAATCAATTCATTGGCCGAAGCATGTCATGCCCCTGTACGATAGGTGGCGCTGTACCCATTTCAACTAGTGGTAACTAGAAGGGTTGGCATGGCAGCTGTGGGGAAAAACGATCTGTCTAGTTACTGGACCAGATGAAATGAGACGGAGAGGTAATAAAGTCTGTCGGCACGAGGACCTTGGATTTATTAAGTAAAGTGGCAACGGTTATACAGAGTCATAAAGCGTGAGAAATCGAATATGTCTAAGTCCCTAATCAGCGCTGATGGTTTGTCCGGAGCTTCGCCTCCGTGGAAGGTCTGCTTCAGAAGAAGGGGTGAAGAGTCCCTGTGTGGTACAGTTTTTATGCTGTATCCTCCTCTCGATGAGGTGTGTGCGTTTGAGGTGTGTGTGGTTCTGTGTGTTTTGCTTGGTCTTGGCTCCCAGGCCCTGAGAGAGCTTCGTAACGGGGGAGAGTTCCTTGTGTCTCCGGTGTGATAAATTAAAACGGGGAGTGCCCCCCTGAAATGTCTCGTGTGTGATAATTTAATGTGGCTCTCAGGCCCCTGGTGTGGGCAGAGGTATCTCTTGGTTCCTCCTAACGGGGAAGAGCTCTCAAAATGTCTCCTGTGTGATAAATTAATGTGGCTCTCCCGTTCTTGAGGATGACTGGTGCATTGTCTGAGTGTCCACCATCTGCCTGCCTGGGAGATGGGGCCTTCAGCTCCGGCCTTGACCTGACTATATATTATCATGTTTGTGTTCGTTGGGTTAGAGCAAGAGTTGACTATATTGTAATGTGTCCATGTGATGTGCTCATCAGGCTAGGGTAGGAGTTAGCTATATTTATAATGTACATGTGATGTACTCAGCAGGTTATTTTTCCCAACACAGCGCGCACAGTCGCAGCGGCTCGGAGCTCTACCTCTAGTTGCTGGTTTTTAGTGTTTTTCGTGTTTTTTTTGTGATGTTTACTTTTTGTACTGTGAGCCTTCCCCTCCAACTGGGAACGAACATAACCTACAGCCGGAATCACATCTTGAATATTCGGGATATAAACTACATTCCACCCCTTCCACCTGCTATACCGGAGGAGCTGCTCCGAACATCGGTGCCTGACTGGTTAACGAGCCGACGCAGCAAGCAGCGCAGACGGAGACGGGAGAGGAAGACAAAGCGGGGCAAGCGGGGCGGCATCCAAGCTAGGCTAAGGAGCTCACCGGATAGACCAGCTTTGCCCAGCCTGTTCATAGCGAACGCCCAGTCCATTGTCAACAAGATCGACGAACTCAGACTGAGGCTTCACTCAAACAGGATAAATAGCTGTGCTTTCTTCTTTACCGAAACCTGGCTGAATCCGAACATCCCTGACACTGCTATTGAGCTGGCAGGCCGGACTGTTTACCGAGCGGACCGAACAGCTGACTCCGGTAAGGATAAATGGGGCGGTGTCTGCAATATACGTGTGCAACTCATGGTGCAACACAACTGAGATTGTAGAGACTTTTTGCTCCCCGGATTTGGAGTTTATTACAGTTAAATGCAGACCGTTTTATCTGCCAAGGGAGTTTACAGTGGTGTTCTTAACTGCTGTTTACATACCACCGCAAGCTAACGCTAAACTAGCACTGGCTAGTCTGCATGACGCTATCCAACAGCTGATAAACAACCACCCAGATGGTGTGTTTATAATAGCAGGCGACTTTAACCACGCCAAGCTGAAGACTGTAATGCCAACATTTCACAAGTTGATTGACTTTCCGACCAGAGGCAATAATATCTTGGGTCAGGTCTACTGCAACATTGCTAAAGGCTACAAAGCGTCCCCCTCTCCCCATCTGGGCCGATCCGATCACATCAGTCTGCACTTAACACCTGCATACAAACCCCTCATAACAAGGTCCAAACCAACAGTTTGCACCGTCACTGTCTGGCCAGACGGAGCCATGGACAGGCTACAGAACTGCTTTGAGTATACCGATTGGGACATCTTTAAACAGGCTGCCAATGACAACAACCACATAGACCTCAACACCTACACCTCATCAGTATTGGACTACATCACCTTCTGTATGAACAGTGTCACCACACAGAAGTCAATACTAACACTCCCCAACCATAAGCCATGGATGAATGGCGCTGTAACTGGTCTGCTGAAGGCCCGGGATGCAGCTTTCCACTCAGGTGATGCAGAGGCCTACAGAACAGCAAGGTCCATTCTGAGGAAGGGCATCAGGGAAGCAAAGCACCACTACACGAAGCGTATCGAGGAGCATTTCAACAGCTCAGACTCTCAACGCGTGTGGCAGGGCATCAGAACCGTGACCGGCTACAACAGCAGCAGCTCCACACACGCTCAAAGTCCATCCCTCCCTGACGACCTGAACTGCTTTTTTGCCAGGTTTGACCGCACTGACAACAGTGACAACACGCGGGCACAGCAGGAACCCTCACCACCGGTTCTGACTCTGAGCCCCCACGACGTGAGACGGACCCTGCAGCACATCGACCCCAACAAAGCTACTGGACCTGACGGAGTACCAGGGCGGGTTCTGAAGCACTGTGCAGCGGAGCTGACTGCGGTGCTCACGGACCTGTTTAACACCTCCCTGCTGCAGGCCTCCGTCCCCACATGTCTCAAGACAGCCACAATCATCCCTGTCCCAAAACAATCAGCCATCAGGTCCCTCAATGACTATCGGCCTGTGGCGCTGACACCAGTGGTGATGAAGTGCTTTGAACGTCTGGTACTGGGGCACTTGAAGAACAGCATCCCCCCCTCCTTAGACAACCATCAATTTGCCTACAGGGCAAACAGGTCGACGGAGGACGCAGTGTCACTAGCCCTCCACTCTACCCTGACACACCTTGACCAGCGTGACAGTTATGTGCGGATGCTATTCATAGACTATAGCTCCGCCTTCAATACCATCCCCCCCCATAAACTTGCCACCAAGCTGGACCACCTGGGCCTCAACACACACCTGAGCAGCTGGGTCCTGGACTTCCTCACCGGCCGACCACAGACATCGGTGCACCACAGGGTTGTGTGTTGAGCCCCTTCCTCTTCTCCCTCTACACTCTCGACTGTAAACCCACCCACGAGGCCAACACCATGTTTAAATTTGCAGACGACACCATGGTGGTAGGCAGGATCTCAAGCAACAACGAGGCTGCCAACAGGACAGAGGTAGAGAACCTGGTGAGCTGGAGCCGAGAGAACAACCTGATCCTCAACGCAGCAAAAACAAAGGAGATGATCCTGGACTTCAGGAGGAAGACGAAGCCCTTCGTCCATCACCCCATCACCATCGACGGCGAGACAGTGGAGGTTGTGCAGAACATCAGGTACCTCGGGGTCAACATCAGCCACGACCTGACTTGGACCGTCAACACCACCGCGACGGCCAAGAAAGGACTTCAAAGGCTTTACTTCCTGAGGTGCTTGAAGAGGGCATGTCTCCCACAAAAGCTGCTGGTGAGCTTCTACAGGTCAGCCATCAAGTCAGTTTTCACATACTGCATCACCGCATGGTACTCTGGCTGCACCGCAGATAATAGGAAAGCTCTCCAGTGCATCATTAAGACGGCTGAGGAGATCACCGGCACCCAGCTCTCCAGACTGGAGGACATCTACCAGACCCGCTGTACTCGGAGGGTCATGGGCATCCTCAGAGACAGCACAAACCCTGGACACTGCCTCTTCACTCTCATGCCCTCAGGAAGACGATACAGGACAGTGCCCGCCCGCACTACAAGACTGCAAAACAGTTTCTATCATAGAGCTGTGACACTGCTAAACTCCACTCCCACTTTATTGCCACACTGATACTCCCCATCTCATCTCATCTCATACACACATGATTGCACTATTGCACTTCAGGACTTGGACTTTTTAAAACATTTTATTTATATACGTATTTTATTTATATGTGTGTGTGTGTGTGTGTGTGTGTGTGTGTGTGTGTGTGTGTGTGTGTGTGTGTGTGTGTGTGTGTGTGTGTGTGTGTGTGTGTGTGTGTGTGTGTACCGGCAGGTACATACATATATGTAGGTAGGGCGGCAGTAGCTGAGGAGGTAGAGCGGGTTGGCTGGTGACCGGAAGGTTGCTGGTTCGATCCCCGGCTCCTCCGAGTGGGACGCCACACCGAGTGTCGAGGCGTCCCTGAGCGAGACGCCCCACCCTGACTTCTCCGGGCAGAGAGGTGTGGCGTCCCCTGTCTGTATAAGCTATCGAAAGGAATGACGATGGTGACCCATCGTTACTCCCGAGTTGCTCCTGAGGAGACTCGATAAAATGAAAATAAATGAATGATATATGTATATATATGTCAATATATGTATATATATATATATATATATATATATATATATATATATATATATGTGTATATATTTATTTTATTTATAGAACTGTGCAACTGGAGGAGGACTGCTCCAAACAAAATTTCGTTGTCTTGTACAATGACAATAAAGATTATTCTATTCTATTAATAGAGCCATTGGCTGACGTATTTACGTCACCAGCAACAACAAACTCAGGTGGCATACGAGAAAGCTGTTTTCATTAGACAGCTGTCAATTTGGCAGCGGCGCAATGAATGAATAGAGATCGTAAACACATTGGAAGAAAAAAACATTTGCTTTGACAGATGTGTCCGAAATTACTACTCTACAACCTTGTTGATGACCAACATTTAAATAAACATGTACTTGATTAAGCCTTGGATGAACGGGGCTGAATTCAAAGCGTGCATGCACTGGATGCATGCACGCTCCCGCGGCCGGGGATACACTTCTTATAGGGGGTAACTACACTGGCACGACACCGGCTTCCTTCATCTTTTTCGCCAGCTTTTTAAATAAATCGCTGTTTCTCATTTTCCGACGGCGACAACAACACAAATATCATCTCCTTCTACTTCCAGCTCATGGCCCTGGGAAAAAAACTCGAGCATGCGCAGAACACAAATTCTGATTCCAATCCGATTGAATGTATACATTCACGATTAATGCGACTATCAATCGAATAATCAAGGGGTCTTAATGAGAAACCCGATTCGGTCAGACTTCAGCCAGACTAAGGTGTATACATGCATCTTAAAAATCCAATCATAGTCGAATAACCCAATAATTTGGTTTTCTCAAGTGTGTGAAAGGAAGGGGGAAGGAGAAGAGAGATGTTGCTTCAGGCCATCCGCAGACTTTGTTGATGGGCAACAACATAGCATAGTTGGTAGCCTGACTGATAAAGGATTCAGGCTTGGTTCGGATCCAGAACTGAGGGGACAGAAGAGGGAGAGTGAGGTGGAGAAGGAGAGTGAGGGGGAGAGTGAGGTGGGTAGGGGGTGTGAGGTGAAGGGAGAGTGAGGTGGGGAGAGGAGTGAGCTAGGGATGGGGAGAACAAGAGGGAGTGAGCAGGAGAGGTTGGCCTAGTCCTGGCACACTGAGATACAGGGCATGCGTCCTCCACCCTTACGTCACCTGCATGTCTTCTTCTCTGTGTTGTCTGCTCTGACTGCATCTGGCGCCCCCTGGCGGCCTGCCTGTCCCACCGTCGCATGACAGGAGATGTGGAGTTCTTTAACCAAACCCTTTTATCTAACTTTATGTACAATGCAGCTTCATGGAATATTCTCCAGTTTCAGTGTTTGTAGCAATTATTATTATTTACATGTTAACATGGCACATTAAGTCAAATGCTGTCCAGCCTTGTAGCAAAATGCCCCCCAGCAGGTTGTGATTCATTTGAAGCGTTTTTCGCTAACTCAGACAACCTTGACAACCTTGTGTCATGATATATTCCAATGATCTAAAGCTCAAGGTGTTCAGTCATCTCTAGTGGCAATATTGTAGTAATGTATTAATTTGAGGAAATCTAAAACTATTGGCTGTGTATTGGCATGTCTTCATGGTTTTATTATTCAGATTTGATCTCATTATGACATGACCCCGCACGGGTTCACACAAGATGGCGGGTCTGTGGCTCCATGGTCCATGCTTGATGAGACACACTAGCTGTGTTTACCACCTTGTGTGTGTGTGTGTGTGTGTGTGTGTGTGTGTGTGTGTGTGTGTGTGTGTGTGTGTGTGTGTGTGTGTGTGTGTGTGTGTGTGTGTGTGTGTGTGTGTGTGTGTGTGTGTGTGTGTGTGTGTTTCCCTCCTTCAAACAGACGCTGACGGCATGAGCGGGGGCGAAGACTCGTTCAACCTCAATGACCCCGATGAGGGCTTCTCCTCGGGGGCGTCAAACAGCAGCCAGCCCAGCGCCACCAAGCCGGGCGTGGCCGGGGGCGTGGCCGGGCGCGCCAGCAGCCAGAAGGGCGGGGGGCTGGGCGGCGGCGGCAGCAGCATCAAGAAGGCGGTGACGGCCCGTCTGTCTCGGGACAAGGAGCGGGAGAGAGAGAGAGAGAGAGAGAGGGAGAGAGAGGTGGAAAAGCAGCAGAAGGAGGTGGAGAAGCAGCAGCAGAAGGAGGTGGAGAAGCAGCAGCAGAAGGAGGTGGAGAAGCAGCAGAAGGAGGCGTTCCAGCAGCAGCTGAGGCGCCAGTCTCCGCCCGCGGGCATCACGCTGGACACCATCCAGCTGAGCCCCATCAAGAAGCACCTGAGCTACCCGGCCGGCCCTGCCCTGGTCCGCACGGCCAGCACCTCCTCCAGCAAGTCCTTCGACTGCATGAAGCTCAGCCTGAACGGGGCGGGGCAGGCGGGGGAGGGGCCGTCCGGGGGTGGGGCTGGTGGGGCGAAGGCGGGGGGGTCCCGGCGACACTCCACCATCAGCCTGAAGGAGGAGCACCTTGTGCGGCCGGAGGAGAACCAGGACCTCCTGGTCGCCGGGGCGCCCCTCACGCCCCAGTCCCGCTCGCCCAGCTTCAACATGCAGATCATATCCCAGGTGTAACACACACACACACACACACACACACACACACACACACACACACACACACACACACACACACACACACACACACACACACACACACACACACACACACACACACAGACTCTGAGCTACCTGGTCCTGTCGCTTGAGGAATCGAACTGTGTGTTTAAGAGGTGTGTTGGAGAGAGTCTGTCTATGTGTGGATGTTTCTGTGTGTGGTTCTGTTTATATATTTGGGTGTGCCTGGATTGTGTATTTCTGTTTGCTGACAGAAGACATGCCCATCCCCAGGTGAAAGGGTGAACGTTGCCCATGGACACTGGTCAGTCTCCAACTGAAAACCATTCCTCATCTTCCTGCCGTCTGACTGGACGGCTCGCGGGGGTCATGGAGGGAGAGACACACACACACACACACCAGTCCAACATCTGTCATTATCCTCGTCGTGGGCGTGTGTATCACTGGTTTCTTCCCATTGTTCCGACTGGGGGGACAGGAGGCAGGGGTCATCATTCAGATACAGAGAGGAGGAGGAGCAAGCTGGATGATTCTGCTCTTGGTGTCCGAATTTTAAACGTTGCGGACTGAATCGGTGTTGGCCCAAAAGATTCAGCAATAAGGTGTGTGTGGACGTGTGCTCGTTCTCTCCTCCTACTCGCTCATTCCTGGACTCAAGTGCAATCTGTCCCTGTGACATCTTTAAAGTCTTCTGATTTTATGGGTGATTATACGTTTCATTTTCTTTTACCAGTGGCATAAACGCAGACAGATGTCATGTGGGAATTGAAACGATTAGGTCAAATAACTGAAATCCAAAGAACATAGTTCTGGTTGTTTCCTGTTTTTGTTTCAAATTATAACTTTCATTTGTGTAGAGAAACGACTGAAGTTTCTTTTGCTTTTAAGCATAAATGTTTTCTACTTATTTGATTTTTTGCTTTTAGGATGTGAGGTCCTGGTCCGAACAGATCTACACATGTATCTCTCTAGCTATTCTAAGGGAGACTGAGTTCCCTTTACTTTATTTCAAGGGGCAAATTTATCATTTGCTGTAATAAAATGCCTTGGTGGTTCAGGGTGGAAGTACACCGCCCCCTGCTGGCTCTGAACACTGGGTTCAGGGTGGCAGTATACCGACCCTGGTGGCTCTCAACAGTGGGTTCAGGGTGGCTCTGAAAATTGGGTTCAGGGTTGCAGTATACCGCCCCCTGGTGGCTCTGAACAGTGGGTTCACTCCAACGTCCATCCAGTGTTTTGTGCGCCCTGATTGGATGCTCATTGTTTTTGTTCTACCTCATCGTGCAACACATCACCTGCCACTCAGATCAGTGCATTTCTGTCTGAGGTGGGACATGAGTTCAGATTAATCCACCATTAAACAGCCCCTTTATAGAGTAAACTGTAATGACGATGTTCAATAGGTTTGTGGAAAAATTCAGTTCATTTATTTTGTGCCTAGAGTTTTAATTCTGTTTGGATCCACTTAAAATACACAATCTAATAGCACGTCTGTCCTACTTGCTCTATCTTCAACTGTCTGCTTATAGGTGTAGATTTAATTTCTAGTTTAAATTGTGAACGATTACTATTTGTTTTTATTTGGTTATAATACAAGTGCAATTTATTTAGGTTAATTTTGGAGCTCGTTGAAATGCCTCTTCTTGTGCACAGCTTTGTTGTTCTGCTTGAGCGCGGAGCCAGGACGATGGCTGCTAGATTGAGACATGAAGTAGTTTCTCCTGGTCTCCAACAGATGTGCCAATTTACTCATTTACTCCTTAAATCTTTTCATTAGCTGTTCCAATGCGTGACTTATGAGTTTTGGTTTCTGTGCTGTTATGTGTCAGTTTATCTTCTCAATGTGTGAGGGTCACAAACGTCATTCACGGTCCTCAGATCAATATTCGATTCCACCGATCTGGAGGAATTGTTTTCGATGTACAATTTCCTTTTCTCAAAGCAATCATGTTCTCTTGCGGTAGTTTTTATTTTTGGGTGCTAAGAGGAACCTCAGTGAATACAAAGCGCTGGGGTCAGAGGTCACGCAGGATACACTGATACAATCCATGGTCCAGTCCTCTTTAAACAGGCTCATTCTCTACGTAAACAAAAGTCAGCGGGGAAGAGTTACTGGTGTGAAGGGTCACTGCTGCTGCCACTGGGGTCCAGGGGGACAGTGTGCTCGGTGTGTTCATACGTTAGGGTGTGTTTATGCATTTGTGTGTGTGCGTGTGTTAGTGTGTGTTCTTATGTTGGGGTGTGTTTGTATGTAAGGGTGTGTGCGTGCGTGCGTTAGGGTGTGTGTGTGTGTGTGCATGTGTTAGGGTGTGTTTGTTCGTTAGGGTGTTTGTTTGTTAGGGTGTGCGTTAGGGTGTGTGCATGTGTTGGGCTGTTTTTGTGCGTTAGGGTGTGTGTGTGTGTTAGGGTGTGATTGTGCATGTGTTAGGGTGTGAGTGTGCCAGGGTGTGTGCATGTATTAGGGGGTGTGCATTAGGGTGTGTGCATCCATCCGGGTGTGGCTGCATTAGGATGTGTGCGTGCGTTTTTATGTCTGTCTGCGTACGTTAAAGGTTGGGTACGCGATTTGCGAAACGCCAGCAGATTTTGAAAATACACAACTCAAATGGTCCTACCCCCTCTCCTTCAACGCTGACTCTGACTCCACCCATTCCAAGTACCTGGACGCGCAATCATGCACGAGCGCGAACAGAGATGCGCAAGAGCGAGCCAGGCTAGCGTAGGTTTTCGTTTAACAACATGGCACTACATTCAGCTGTAAGTTGCACCCAGTACCGCGGGAAGTAGGGGTGCTGGGGGTGCTGCAACACCCCCTGTCCGAGGCCCTGTCTTATCACAGAAAACGATAATTTCTAAAAACTCCGGCCAAAGTGGAGATTTCTGAAAACGCCGGTTATGTGTTGTCGTGTCAACGGGGAGAAACGGGATTTTAGGTTCTGAAGCGTCATTATGCACCAGGAAATGCTTAACGTCATGTGAGCGCCCGCTGTACCGTATTGGTCCGAATATAAACACAAACCCCATTGTAAGACGACCTATATTTGGAAAAAAGATTTGAAGACCAGATCTTGATTTCATGAATAAATATATTGTATTAATTGAAATAATATACGAAAATAAAAAGGCATAGAATAAAACACTGCATTGCCACTAAACAGTAGTGCAAATAGGCCGTACTGATGTGTACACCAAAGACTTCCTGACACTCCT
Source organism: Gadus chalcogrammus (assembly GCF_026213295.1). NCBI lineage: Eukaryota > Metazoa > Chordata > Actinopteri > Gadiformes > Gadidae > Gadus > Gadus chalcogrammus. The sequence goes on from NC_079431.1 coordinate 22,530,958, forward strand.
CTGCCCCGCTGTGTTCGCTCTGGCTGTGGTCGCCCCGAACTGTTTCGGCCCGTGGCAAAGCGAGTCATCCTCGCTGCTGTCCAAAGCATGTTGAGACGCAGCATTTATTTAATGCTCATATGACCTAGTGCTGAAAAAAGGTTATATGAAAAAGTGTGAGGGTAGCGGTGGTGCGCTAAACTTGTTCTGTGAGCAGCTGGATGTGAACACAACGATCGATTTTCAACTGTGCGCGCATGCACTGGTGTAATTGAGCTGCGCTGCAATATATCTTTTTTATCAATGTGACGAGTTGCGAGTCTAGTGCAGGCCGGGTTTTTTTTTCCAGCACCCCCTGCTGAGAATACGTTCTCGCGGCTATGGTTGCACCAGATGTTATAAACATTAAACAGTCACATAAATCATTACTATTTTTAGAAAATGTATGTTTGTTTCATATAATTGTATTGGAAGTCCTGGTTTTCACTAGGGTTGCCGCGGTGTGGACATTTTCACACCGAGTAATACACTCGTCTCAACACCGGTATTACCGAGTATAAACGGTATAAACTTTGAAACTAGGTCAACCGCCACACAAGCATCGGTTTTTAGACCCTTCTCGTCCTTCAGTTGCCGCCAACGTTCGAAAGCAGCGCCTAGGATTATTCTTGATTTCAGTTTTTCTCTTTCAGCGTTTTTATTATCAATTACTCTCTGAAAAAGAGTTTTCCTTCTCTTTGCTGGTGGTGGTGGTGGTGGGGATGGTGGCGTCTTGTCTGCCATGGAAATTGTCTTCTACTGCTAGGTCCAAATGTGGATTAACTAGTTCCAGTAGCTACCGCAGGATAACAACAAACAGGAGCTTGCTCTGGGTCACGAGTACTGCACGAAGGGGTCGCGCGCGGGGGAGGGGGAGTGCAGTACGACCGTTTGATTGACGTACTTACTGTCCAATGCAACTCGGTGGCAATGGAAATGATTGGCTGGAGTTTTTCGAGCCCTGCCCGTTCCACAGATGATTGACTTGTTTAATTTTCATGTCAGTACTTCTAACTCAGTGGCTGTAAGCGGGTTATGATAAGGATTTCAAGTAATTTTGCAAAAATGGCCAAAAAAGCGAATTCCATACCCAACCTTTAAGGCTGCGTGCGTTAGAGTGTGGGTGGGCGTGCATGCGTTAGTTTGTAAGTGTGTGTGCTTGAGACACAAAGGCACGCGCTCCTCCTTTAGAGAGTTAGAAAATAGGAGGGAGAGGGCGATCAAATAATACCCTACATAGCTACATGCTGTGGTACACAAACACCTGCATCCTCAGTGTGTTCACGTGCTCCCCCCCCCCCCGTTCCTGCTGTATTCTGCTGTAATCTGCTGTATTCTGCTGTGTTGTACCCCCTGGTCACCTGTCCCCCCCCCCCCCCCCCCCTGCTCAATACTGTGGTCCAAGACCAGGACGCAACACATCATGGCGGACCAGGCCAGAGGCAGGGTTCCTAGGTGTTTGCTTGTGTTGCCCGCCTGACGCTGGTCGGACGGGGGGGTTTACCGTCCTGCATGTGTTTCTTCAAACGTGTGCTTTTGTTTCGCTATTTGGTATAATGCACTTTAATCCACCGTTCATCCACCTCCTCTGTCCCTCTGATCCATGTGATTAATATATAGATGTGCAGACACCCTCCATGCAGGGCTCAGTCTGAGTAGTACTTCAACACTGCTTTTATTTTCTTTAACAAAGTTTATATAAAGGTTTAGGGTACAGCTGTATATTTTTCTTTCAAATGTTAAAGATATTTAGAGATATATAGATACCATACATATATATATACGTGTGTGTGTGTGTGTGTGTGTGTGTGTGTGTGTGTGTGTGTGTGTGTGTGTGTGTGTGTATATATATATCTATATAGTTCTATATATAGATATATATATATTTATATATGTGTAATGATATATATATGTATGTAGATATGTATGTGTATATATGTATACATATGTGTATATATATGTGTATAGATATAGATATACATAGATATATATGTATTCATATATAAGTGAGGGTCAGTAAGGTCTCAGGATTTCACCGTTTATTGAAGCTATACATGAACCACGTCGGCACCAATCAGATCTATTTTTGGGGGGGTGGGTTTCTGCTGGGCTCCCAGTGATTCTATGCAACACTCACTTGTTCTGCCAGGTTCGTTCAGCGTGGGAGATGAACTGCAGGAAGAAGCTCTCCCCCTCTCCTGCTCGTTAGTTTTCTCACTTTATCCAGTGCACTCTGTCCTTTGTAGCTCCCCAATCCCACGGTGGAGCCTCTCCACCCCCGGTGTGATCTTTGTGTGTCATTCTGTACAACCATCCTGCATGTGGCTGTAATTAGAAGACGCCACCACTAGGGAGCGTCGTTTGAAACGGGCCTCGGTGGTGAGTGACGGGAGGGGGGAGGGGGAGGGTGTGAGGGTAACACAGGTCCATGTCGGTCACTCTGATATCAGAGACTTGATGGAATGAGAAAAAAAAAGGTTTATTAAAAGATGAGTAGAGCACCATGTACTGTTGTCTGTTGTATAAATAGAAAGAATGACATATTTTAAATCTTGTAAATAACAAATGTACAAAAGAGATTAAAATCGAAAGGTATAAAAAAACGAATAAAAACGCAGAGCAGTCTGAAGATGAAAGAGACTAAATAATCGGTATATTGTTGAATAAATATTGTGCCGTATGGGAGTCAAGTGTCTGTGTTGATTTTTTCATGTGATTCAGACGAGCCATGCACTACTGCAAAGTACACATCACGACTTAGAACACTTTATTACATCCATGTTAACTACAGAATCTAACGCAGCCTCAGCATGCAACCAGCGTTGAAGGTGAGGCACTAGCCAGTGCTTTGAGACGCCTCAGACCCATGGACCTATTGCTGACCGCTGGGACATCACTGCAGTCCATCCACCATCACTCCCTCCTTCCTCCCGGCGTGGGGGAGACTGGAACCAGACAATGGCGCCTCATGAAGGGGATTGCAGAGGAGTCCTGTTTCGGTCTTATTGACCTGAATCAGATTCCACATGTACTGTGAGCGGGAATGTTAAGTAGGGTATCATTGTGTGACCATTATCATTTGAGCTACTTTCCATTCTATCTTTATCGTCATGGAAGGAATCTCCGCTGGCTATTGCCCCGGGACCAGTGGCGTGCACAGGTAGACCCAAGGCGGTGCTATAGCACCTGTCCTTTGCCCCCTGGCCCAATCAAGTGCCCTTTTGAAAAAAATAAAATAATCAGAATTATTTTTTATTTTTTTAAACAGTGCATGTGGCCCATGCCGACATTATCATCTATAAAGGCTTGACAATTAAAAACGTGTGATAATAATGCCCCAAAATATATGCCCCCCCCCCCTTCCTCGCACACACCTCTCTTCCTTTGTCAACGTGAACGCGCAGAGCGGACACAAACGGTTGCAGCAGCAGTTCACAGCTGCTGCCCACACACACCTACTCCCCTGCCCTGCCCAACCAGCGATGTAACACATAAATTAATTGAGTCTAGAATGTATTGTTTGCACCCTAAGCCTCCTTTCTGGATACTGTGACTGAGGAGCTAAACAGGAGATTCAACACTGGAAGTCCCACTGCTAGAATCATTCAGTCCTTCCACCCCTTAACGGTACATGCCAACTGGGTAAGCACGCCAAACTCAGAAGCCAAGGAAGCTGTCCGCATCCTCTGTGATCTCTATGGAGAAGACGAGGACCAGCTGAAGACAGAACTAAAGGTGTTCCACTCCAGCTTTCCTGCAAAGGACCTCAAATAAATATTTGCCATACTGAGGGAAAACAGTGGCCAGCTCTGTGGAGAGATCATTTTCAAAAATGAAAATGATCAAAACTAAACTAAGAAGTCTGTGTGGAGAAGAACGGCTCTCTGACCTTCTCCTGCTTGCTATAGAAAAATATATCAAGATCAATCTTAGTGAGGTCATCAACATCTTTAAAGACACGGCACCGAGGAGGTTGCTGCTTTAGAAAGTGGTAAAAAAAATTATCTCACACTGCTATAATATGGCAGCCGGCAGTTCCACATGCTGCATGTTTCATTCCCATGTGTTCTAATGTGATTTTGTGTATGCTGCCTTTAGCTCGAGACCCTCGGCTCCACCCCTTCAGCTCCACCTCTAGACTGTGCACACCGGGAGTCCTGCCGCTGTCTGCTGTTGCCTGCTGTCGCCTGCTGCCCGGTATCCCTGTCCCGTCAACTGTTTAGCAGCTTTCTAGTCTTAGTTTTGTGTTGAGCCAGGAAGCCTGCCATTATGTTTGTTCCCACTTTTCTCCTGGTTCTGTGTTGCTAGGGAGGATTAGAACATGTACTTTTCTTTAATTTAGAATGTTGTCTTTTGTTTCTAGTCAGGGGTAGGCTACGTTTTGTTTGTTGTTTTTGCCCGTGGATCTCCCTGAAGACAAGCGCTTGAGTTTGGCAATAAACACCCTTAACTTGGACTACATGACTCCTACTGTTTTTGACATGGTACTATGTTACTCCCCTTACCCCTAGCCCACTTAGGGGACGTAACACGGCACAAAGTGCCCTTATTTTTCACTGAGCACCTGCCCCCCAAAATGTCTGTGCACGCCACTGCCTGGGACCATTCAGAACGCTAATATTGGGTTTCCTGTGTGACCTCAGAGCGTGTAAACAGGAACGTCTGAACCGTAACACCGCCACAGAATGAGACCAGTTCTAAAATAAAGGAGATTATCTATAATCTAAGGCTGGAAGAAAACATTTTGGTTTGGATATAATGTTGAGTGTTTCGGTGGTATGTAAGCTAACAGAAGAATGTTCATTTTATATTAATACTAGGTTCACCAATCTTCATGGAGACGACTCTAAAAACAATATATATTGCTTTTCTTGGTCTTGTTTTCCCATTTGTCGGTGGACTGGTGCGGATAAAGGCAGTTGAATTGTTCGACTAAAACAATGATCTGGTACACATTAGTTCCCTTGATTACCCTTTTAAAGAGTTAAATAGTTAGGACAGAAAACAGAATCTTCAAAAAGTGTTTTGCTGTGAACCAATAAATCAGAACAGGGCTGAGGCTGAACAAATCAGAACAGAACTGAGACTGAATGATATTGCATGTGTGTATATCTATATCTATGTGTATGTCTATCTCATTCAGCTGCAGTCCTGTTCTGACTTTGAAAACAATGCATTTGTTTTCTGAGCATTCCAGCTGAGGTGATTCATTAATCCCATAACCATCTCCATGGAGAAACAGGATCCCTCGATGTATCGTCTCACGAGACGTCGTCTAGGCAACCGGAGCAGCGACGCCCAGTGTTAGTGTCGGGCAACGAGGTGCACGTTGGCTCACAACAGACCCTGGTCCTTCGTTGGAGGTTCAGCGGCCACGTAGTCGCCACCGCTGGGCCGGGGAGGAGATGTCTGGAGGGCGGTTCACATGGTAAAGGTTGAACGCTTTCTAGGATTTGCTCTCTGTGATGTTTAGAAGTGTTTGTTTGTTTGCCAGATGTTTGTTCAATGGTTAAAGGTTTTTATGAATACTTTTCTCCTTTTAAGATCTGAGAAGTAACAAATAATGGGACTAATTAGGATCAGAATGATTGGAACTGAAAGTGGTAGAAGCTTCCCAATGTTAGTGGCTGGTGAGCCAACCTGTGAATAAAGAGCCTCTCTTGGTGCATCTCGGTACAGTGAACAGAGTAAAGGGCTTCCACAGGAGGAACTGGATGCCTGCTTACAGTGCTGGGTTACAGTGATGCTGGATTGGAAACTATTATAGTCTGGTATGGTTGTTGAGGAAAGCTATTATCTTGTTCACCACAATTCAATCATGGAGGGAAGGTCATAGTCATAGTGCTGAATGGCTTTGTTCAGCTCATCTCCTGAATGGGCTCTGATGGACCCCTGAGCTCAGGTCCCTGGCCCTTGACTGGAGCACTTCAAAAACAATGGAGTGAAAGGGTGCACATTTTAAGGTGTGACTCCTACTGTACTTTTTGGAAGTTTTGAAAACATTGCACAGAAATGTATTGAGTAGCATTGGGTCGCATTTGCACTATACTTAAGGTACAACATGTAAAACGTTGACTTAACTAAATCGCAAAATTACTGTGATGTGTCATTCTAATGAAACAAGTCAAAATACCATCTCCTCCGACATCAGTGCTGCTGCCAGTGTGTTTTCCTTTGACCTTTGACCTCTGTCCCAGGTCGGAAACCTTTGTTATTGTTTTTCATGTGTTGTGACTCTCAGAGTACCCCGGGCCGGGGTTGCCAGATATGAATTAAATTGTCTGTGTAATTCGTAAACAATATCATTC